>NW_015159711.1:2790649-2806803 GCF_001447785.1 Gekko japonicus
CCCGCGAGTATCGCGGGTCCCCCTCTTATTCTTATTAAACTGGTATGTGGCCTGCTGTGGAAAACCTATTTAAAAATAATATCTTCTGCTTCATCAGTTGTCCTAACCCGGTGAGTTAATTCCCTTTGTCTTAAAAGTGAGTCTAAATACAAAACCCCATCTCTACATAATTCTGTTATTTCTCAGTCAAAAAATCTAAAAGTACGTCTTTTCTGAAGTGTGAGAGGAGAGATGTCTTAAAACCTTTGAATGGTTTCATCACATATAACTAAAGGGTCATGTCTTAATTTGTTTATTATTAACTCTTTAGTTGACAAAGATTCAAAAGATATTATAATGTCCCGACAAACTTGTGTACTATATGCTATCTAGAGGTGTGCAAAAAATATCGGTATTTTTTGGGTTCGGGTATACTGGACCTGGAAAATATTGGTATTTTCCTATATTCCTGAATCCCAATACCAGTATGGTATTCAGGTTCAGGATTTTTTTTTGAAATCCTGAATATTTTCAGCTGTGTTATACCCTATGGGGACCATTGTAGTCAATAACGGAGAATCTATCCAGGGTATCTCGGGCTTGGGGGTGCTGTTTTTTGAGGTAGAGGCACAACATTTGTAGTATAGCTGCTAGTGCCTCTCCTCAAAACCCGCCCCCCCCAAGTTTCAAAAAGATTGGATCAGGGGGTTTCAATGGAGGGTGAAAAGGTAGTTAAATGGATCACAGTCCCTTTAAATGCCTTCCCCAAGCCACGACTCCATGAGTGAACTCCGAAGTTGTTTAAAGGGCTCACAGTCCCTTCAAACACCTTCTCCAAGTGGCGAGTTCACCCGGAAGGTGTTTAAAGGGATGCAATCCCTTTAAACACCCTTTAACTTTGTCAATCTGGTAGTCCCTCCCCCAATCTCAAATATTTATTTATTTATTCAGACTTTTAGACCACCCTTCCCTGCGGGCAGGGCTCAGGACGGTTTACAACAGGATAAGAATAGATAATTTAGTTAAAATCATAATAAAATACAAGTCAATAGATAAAAAACAGTCTGTTCCAAGATGGCAAAAATTTTGAAAAAAATTGCAACTTTCCCGTAGCCTCCTAAGGGGGTAGGTGAGGGGTGGGAGGTATGAGAGTGCCAGATTAGTTGCTGTCCCCAAACAAAAGCCTGACGGAACATCTCTGCTTTACAAGCCCTGCAGAAAGGTAGCAGATCCCATGGGCCATGGATGTTCTCTGGTAGAGAGTTCCACCAGGTGGGGGCCACGGCTGAAAAAGCCCTGGCCCTAGTTGAGGACAGCTGGATCTCTCTCAGGCTGGGAACCACCAGGAGGTTTTTACTACTGGAACATAATGCTCTGCTGGGGGCATACTGAGAGAGGTATGTGAGTCCCTGACTGCTAAGGCCTTAGAGGTCAAAACCAGCACCTTGAACTTGTATTCCCAAGAATAAATTCAACCGGTTTGGTGTAGTGGTTAAGAGCGGCAGACTCTTATCTGGTGAATAAGGTTTGATTCCCCACTTCTCTATATAAAGCGAGCTGGGTGACCTCGGGACAGTCAGAGCCCTCTCAGCCCTACCAACCTCACAGGATGTTGTTGTGGGGATAGGAAGGGAAGGTGATTGTAAGCTGCTCTGAGACTCCTTCGGGTAGTGAAGGGTATGGTATAAAGCCTCCTCCTCCTCCTTTAGATAACCTATATAGAAAGCCTGCAAATTTCTTTACCTCTTCGAATAACAGCTGAGCAGGGGGAGGTTAGGTCAGCCACAGTGCTGGGGGGGGGGGGAATTCTTTCCTCCCTTGATATTCAATAAGCTTCTGATGCTCCAAAGCTATGGAAGCTCCAGAACAGCTTTTAAAACACAATGCCTAAACCTCTCCAGTCCGAATAGCAAAGAAGCTACTTTTGTCTCTTAGCAGCTTAAATAGCCTTTTTGCACATGAAAGAGCACTGTAGGATGCTGCAGCTACCTTTTCCCATCTGTAAGGGGCCTGCAGAAACAATCACAAAGCAACAGAGAAGAGGATGATATTTCTTTTTTGACCACTGGAAATAAAGAACCCAGCTGGGAAAGGGTGCCTCCTACAGGACAGCAGGCTACAGGTAGACTGAACCCCTGAAATAAGAACACAATAAAATTTGCGTGACCACTGTGAAGCCTGTCGCAGAAGGGAAAAGACATAACCCATTGCTCTTCCTACCTGCTTTATTGCTCATCCCATCTTCCCACAGGAGACACTCTTGCTCTGCTTTCCCATGATAAGGTTAGGTCAACCATTGGCCCCTTCTGTGCTTTATCTGTACATACTGCCCCAGGTGACCTCATCAAAACCCATGGCTTCCACTTTTGGCATACTCTCCATAACCACTAAAAATGTCACCATCCTCCATGAAGAACAGGCACAAAGCTCTGTCTCTGTCTTTGACTCGTCGCTCTCCTTTGCTCTGTCACTAAGTCATGCTGCTACTCTCTTTACAATACTGCAAGACTACAACCCTTCCTCTTCACAAAAAAACTTTGCTTTGTGCTCTGGTCTAGAAATGTGAAAGCCTGGAAAAAAAATGGAAAAATTCGGGAAAAGACCGGGTTTTCCCCGTTTTTTTCCTGAAGCTTTTTTGTTTTTTTCCGAAAAATTGAAAAAAGAAAAGAAAAAAATTGATTATGGAACGTTTTATTTTAACATGATGAATAAAATATTTTAAGGTGTTCAAATATTTTCCAAATCATTTCTTATATATATATATTGTTCAGTCGCACAGTCGAGTCCGACTCTTCGCGACCCCATGGATCATCTCCCGCCAGGCCCTCCTGTCTTCCGCCGTCCTCTGAAGTTGGCTCAATTTCATGTTCGTTGCATCGATGACACTGTCTTAACCATCTCATCCTTTGCCGTCCCCGTCTTCTTTGACCTTCAATCTTTCCCAGCATCAGGGTCTTCTCCAGTGAGTGCTCCCTTCTCATTTGGTGGCCAAAGTATTTGAGCTTCAGTTTCATTATCTGGCCTTCCAGGGAACAGTCAGGGTTGATTTCTTTGAGGATTGACTGATTTGATCTTCTTGCAGTCCAAGGGACTCTCAAGAGTCTTCTCCAGCACCATAGTTCAAAAGAATCTATTCTTCGGCGCTCGGCCTTCCTTATAGTCCAACTCTCGCAGCCATACATGACTACTGGGAATACCATTGCTTTGACCATGCGGACTTTTGTTGGCAGGGTGATGTCTCTACTTTTTATCATGCTGTTTAGGTTCCCCATCGCTTTCCTCCCAAGGAGCAGGCGTCTTTTAATTTCATGACTGCTGTCACAGTCTGCGGTGATCTGGGATCCCAGGAACGTGAAGTCTGTCACTACTTCCACGACTTCCCCTTCTATTTGCCAAGGAGTGATGGGGCCGGATGCCATGATCTTAGTTTTTTTGATGTTGAGCTTCAAGCCCACTTTTGCGCTCTCCTCTTTTACTCTGAGCAAGAGGCTCTTGAGGTCCTCTTCACTTTCAGCCATTAGAGTGGTATCATCTGCATATCTGAGGTTGTTGATCTTTTCCCCAGCAATCTTAATTCCCGCTTGTGATTCATCCAGGCCAGCATTTCGCATGATGTACTCTGCATATATATTAAATAAGCACGGTGACAATATACCTCCTAGGTTACAAACTGAACTCTCCAATGCAAGAACAAAATGCATTTCTTCCTTTAGGAGGTGCTATTGTCAGAAGAAAAGAAAAAGGTTTCAGTTTTGTTTTTGCATGTGGGTGGGTATTCTGTTTGTAATAATTGTTTGGATACACTATATTTTTAATACGCTAGTTGTGATAATTTCATGCCAAGTAAAAATGTCCATAGTCATATTTTATGTCCCTAAAGTAACAGAATGACTTTCAATCTAGAAAAGACAAAAGAAATGCTAATGTAGTATTTTTTTAAAAAATTCCGAAAATTTCCGTTTTTTTCCGGAAAAAAAACGGGGTTTTTTCCAAGCTTCAAAATTTCTGGAAATTTTACATCTCTACTCTGGTCACATCTTGCCTTGACCACTGACACCTCCCTCCTTTCTGGCCTTTGACTATCACATCTCATCCTTCTCACCTCTATCCAACACCAAAACCATTCACTGATTATTCTATACAACACCTTTCCTAGAAACCCTTACACTGGCTCCATCCCTTTCTATTATCCAACACAAGCTCCTGGTCTTTAGCTTCAGAGCCTGCCATGGCCTTGCCCCTCTTCTCTCTCCATGCTCCTAGCTTGATATATCCCTGCCAGAGACCTTTGCTCCGCCTCCATCACCCTAAACTGTCCAAAAGTCTCCTGTTCTCTTAAACAACTCCAACCTTTCTCCCTGAAATTGCCTCCCAGAACCCCTACAAGAAACAACCTCCTCCTCTTCCTTCAAATCCCTCCTCAAAGTCCAAATCTCTCGTGAAATCTCTGAACCATGCCCCTTCCTCTGGTGAAAATAACCCTAAGAATCTGTGATGGTGTGAGTCTTCCTCTGCTTATCCCTGCTCTCATTTCTATTATCTTCCCTTTGTTGTCTTCCTTGTCTGAACTTTGAGATAGCTCTTTGAGGTCAAGTGCCTGTCTGCTTATACTTTGTAATGCACCATGCATCCTAGTGGTAATATGTAAATAATAAAAATAACAATTACAAGATAGCCTCTCAAAGCACAACTCAAGATTTATACAGGCATGTCGCTGAACAGGGATTATCCCTTATTAAGTAACCTGTTATTCTACTCTACAGCTGTCTTTCGACTTGAATATTAGGGACAAGTCAACTTACCACTCTGCTCAACATAGCTGCAAGGCATGCCCATGCCACAACATCAGTTTCAGAGCGACAGGGGCCAGGCAGCCACAGGATATCCTTGCCAGGTGACTCATGTTAAATCACACACAAAGGTCTTTTAAACCTCCTGCACTCTCCTGGGGCTTGACCAACAAGAAAAACCTTGCTGACCTATGCCAACAACACCTTGCAGATGTTTCCCCAGAGCTGCCTTCATGTTTTCCAGGTGGAATATCACATCACATTAAAGTGCTTTTCTACCAAATGAACTAGACCCCAAGGTGCTGCTCCAGTCTCTCTCTCTCTCTCTCTCTCTGTGTGTGTGTGTGTGCAAGCATCTGCTGCTCTCTCTGAACTGCTCCACTTATCGCGTGCAACAACCAGGACCAAAAAAAAAGCAGTCAGAGCTTCTTTACCTTTATGTTTCCCTGAAGGCTACATCACGTGCCTTAAAAAAAAATGCTAGCAAGAAGATAAGCTGGTAGCAAGGTTACAAGAAATGTATACACTGTCTGAGAACTGAACAGTAGGTAAGACAGATTCCCTTGCAAATAGGTGAGTCAAGGTTAGGCCTATATAATCTGAACAGTATATCACTCCACTAATTTTTATCTTGTCTCCAGTGCCCCAGTTTGTGATAACAGCAGTGCCACTGAACTCCCCCTTTTAAGGTCACTGCACATACAATGGTCAGCACCATGAAGCCAAGTTTGTGCATTTGCAAAAATCATTTTGGTCTATTCTGGAAGCTCAAAGTGTGAGACCAAGGAGAATTCTCTGTTCTATTGCCTTGCAAAAGAACGAAATGGTGAGGGTGACATTTTGACAATAAAATAAAGCACCTGAATGGCAAGTCATGCTATTAAATCCCCTGGTGGTGTCTGGGAAATTAAGACATGGCTGTATCCATGGAGAAGCCATCAGCTGCACCAATTTTTACATGGAAAAAACCTGTCAAAAATACACTATGTAGTTAGTCCTTCAGAAACCCTGCCTAGAATAAGGAAGGATTTGTTCATATGGCTTCGTCATCTGTTGCATGCTGCTTTGTAACCTTTAACAAAGAAGATGCATGCGCATTTATATTGTACAGTATATGCAAGAATGATTTGTAGTATTAATATTTCATGGGTTTTATTGTATACATGGCTGGTGGGCTATAATAAAGACTGATAGATTTATTGATTAACAAAGAACACACAGTCAACAGCAAATGCAAATCTACCCTCTAAGGATTGCCAGATCATAGTGCTGCAACAACACAACCACCACAGTGTGATGAATTCCCCATTCAGGCTATAAAACCCCGGCCTGCCAACCCTATATCCTTTTTGGCTGGCTTGCTCATTTGCTTCCCACCAATAGTGCCCAGCCCCTTTTCTCTAGACCCAACCTGTAGCTTTGGGTCAGTTCTGCCTCTTCTATATGTAATTGACATTATTCCTGTTTACCTCCGAGGCCAATCTACCAGCATAATGTGCTGAAGGATTCCCATCTTTAGAATTCTGCATTACCCCTGACCTGGATAGCCCAGGCAAGCCTGATCTCATCAGATCACAGAAGCTGGAAAGTACTTGGGTGGGAGACCTCCTTGAAATACCAGCAGTCGGGAGGCAGGGGCAGGCTTTATTCAGCCACCTCTCTGAATACCTTCCAGGCCGCTGGTAGGGGTCAGTCACCAGAGGTTGCCATGATTTCCAGGCACAGACACTCACATGCACGCACACATGAAAAATACAAAAAAATAAAATAAAATAAAATAAAATAAAATTCTGCATTAGACAAAGCACCCAAATAGTGAATGATCAAATCAAATATTTATTTACTCTATATTTATAGTCTGCCTTTCTCTCTGAGGGCTCACAGTAGATGATGATATTCAAAACTGAATTGATGTCCAAATCCAACCTGGCTTTCCCAGAATCTAAAGCTGCCTACGCAGCTCCCCTGAAACTCCATTTGTTGCCAGCAATGGACCTGCCATTCTATAATAATGTGTGATAGCCTCAACCATGAAATCATCTCCTCATTACTGGCTACAATTAGAAAGCAACATTGTTTATTTATAACCTGCTTTTCTCCCAAAACAGCACCCAAAGTGGCTTTGAGGCATAATGCACACATGTTCCATGACTTCTGTTAAACGAGGCCATTTTGACTTTTTATGTTTTCCACTACTGGCAGATTCATCCCATTTTTGCTTGTCTGTGGAAACAAATTCCAACTGAAAAAGCAATGGTTCTACCATATGCCAGTCACTGTAAGCCCAAGCCTGCACCAACAACATGGTTTTATGTATGTGCCTTTTCACACATTTCAGCATTAAGATGCAGAAGGCCCAAGTGAAAGTCCTCTGGATCTCAAACACAGGCTGAGCAGCAGCATGGTTATTTATCAAGCATTAAGCATATAGCATCATAGAATCACAGAGTTGGAAAGGGCCATACATGCCATCTAGTCCAACCCCCTGCTCAATGCAGGATCAGCCTAGAGCTCACCACCTCCCTAGGAGGCTGATTTCACTGTTGCACACCTCTTACTGTAAAAAAGGTTTTCCTGATATCCAGCTGGTACCTTCCAGCCCTTAATTTAAATCCATTATTGTGAGTCCTATACTCTGCTGCCAACAGGAACAGAGCTCCCTGCCCTCCTCTAAGGGACAGCCCTTCAAATACTTAAAGGGAGCAATCATGTCCCCCCTCAACCTCCTCTTCTCCAGATTCAACATTCCCAAGTCCCCCAAGCCTTTCCTCATAGGGCTTGGTCTCCATATAAAAGGGTACTACTAAAGTTTGTTCTGGAGCTTCAGAATGGATCACAGATTTCACAACCACATCCCTAGAAGCCTAGAAAGAGAGCCTGAAAGTTAGGCAATGGCTGAATCAGTTTCCTGCCCACTTCTGCCTCTCCCATCCATTCTTTTCCCACAATCAATTTTGGCCAGATCAAGGCTTCTTCTCACGCCCAGTAACTTCTCAGAAGCAGCTTTCCCATCACTAATCGTGAAGAATAGCTGTAAGCAATTAAAGCAAGGAGGGCTGATACTTCCATTCCCTTTCCTTGTTTTTCCTCTCAAGCACCTTTATCTTGTCCGCCTGTTCTCAAAATACTGCAAGGCCATTCCTCTTTACCACCAGACTCTTAGGTTCTGGAGGATCCCTGAACTCTTTCCACAGTCTGGAATGCATTTGCCTTAGTGGGTTTGTAACTTTTGAGTTACAAAAAGGGGAAAATCAATGTTTTCAAAAAGAGGTACAAGTGATCCCTTGTCAAATCTTGATTGGAGTACCTGTGTCCTGGCCACCTTCAATACAGCAACCTCTGTAGAAATGCAGTACTTGCTATCTCATACACAATTGCTGCCAGGTAGATAACTCAACACCCTGCATTGATGCAGAAGAGACCAATGTGATTATTATTACCGCAGTTACCCCATGTGCAGTCTCCCGGATGGGGTAAGTCAGAAGCAGTTTCAAACAGACAAGGTACTAAGCTTGGAAATAAACCCAGGAAGCATGAATAATATAGCTCTGATAACAACAGCCTACAGTCTAGCACAATCCTTTTAGAGATTTTGGGCCCTTGGCTCAACTGTTAAAACAATTCAAGTGGTTGCTTTGGTCAGCAACATTTTAGGTGAAATAGCAGAACTTGTAAAGTGGCGGGCCTCGGGATATCTTGTGACGCTCCAAAGGATCATTTACAACCTTGTTAAGGGATCAGGGTGGTGGTGGTGAGTATTGTAATGTACTTGCTTGGGATAGCAAAATATATCTAGCCCTAGGAATCAGGCCTTTGAGGACCACAAACAGAACTTTCACTATTCAAAATCCCCTTGTTTCTCCAGTCCATTAACTACTAGCACCATGTACCCCTAATTCCAACCCTTGATTACCTGAACTCCTAATTATCCAACAGCCTTTTTGTGCCCTCCAGGCTATTTGAATAAGTAGTACTGCACAGTATTCCAAATAGGGATAACTGAATTCCCACTTGTTCCTCCCTGATTGAGAATCGGATGTAACCATGGCAACCACTGACAAATGCCAAACATTTTCCCTTGAGACTATTTTACCGATCTAGTGTTGCATAATCAGAGTACTTAAATTCTGATAGGAGTTTTTAGGGACTAGACAGTACTGCCCCCCCCCACTCTACCTTCTAAAGCATTGTTTTTTACAAATGTCTACGTTACAAATGCCCCTTTCTACCCTGCCACCCCAATATGCCATATCAACACATCAGAAGCTAGATGTCAACTCTGCAAAGGAAGTAAGCAGGTGTGCAAGGTAAACACAGAGCTGTTAGCTAGGTTACCATGAAGGAAGAGGGGAAAATTCCACCAAGAAAAGAAGCAACTGTATGAAAGCTGATACAGACACGGGGCAGACTCAATGACAGAAACACACCATTCTGCCCCCTGCCATTGGAATAATTTTTTTGTATGAAGAGAAATGAATATGAAATTATATATGAGAAGCAAAGAGATACTTCTAAAATAGACATATTAAAGTTGCACAGGCCCCTTGCCTCATGCACATGGGAAAGACACGCCTGAGTGTTGACTCATTCAAATCATAACACAAGCTGCAAGGGTAGTTTTAATCAGGGCTTTTTGTAGAAAAAGCCCAGCAGGAACTCATTAGCATAATAGGCCACACCCAACACCAGAAACCTATTAGCATATTAGGCCACACCCCTACCAGCACAACTCATTAGCACATTAGGATGCACCCCCATGTTACCAGAAGTGTGGTTATCCAGCCACACCCACCTTTTGCTTGTTATTCTGTTTACCTTGTTTGTTGTCAAAACCCACGGCTTTTTTTGTAGCAGGAACTCCTTTGCATGTTAGGCCACACACCCCTAATGTAGCCAATCCTAATGAGTTCCTGCTGTTGGGAGTGACCTATTATGCTAATGAGTTCCTGCTGGGCGTGACCAACTTGGGAGCCAGCCGGAACTCCATTCCTGTGCGTTCCTGCCCAAAAATAGCCCTGGTTTTAATAACCCGGCAGGTGAAGAACCAGCCTTGACCACTCAAAGTTCAGAACAGCTGTCTCCACTTTAACACTTTTAAATAAAACCAAGAAGCTAGTGACATAGCCAGATCTCGTCAGATCTTGGAGGCTAAGCAAGGTCGGCCCTGGTTAGTACTTGGATGGGAGACCACCAAGGAATTCCAGGTGTGCTATGCAGAGGAAGGCAATGGCAATCCACTTCTGCTCATCTCTTGCTTTAAAAAACCTATGGGAGTCACCAAACGTCAGAGGAGGAGGAGGAGGAGAAGGAGAAGCAGCAGCAGCAACGAATGTGCAAGAAGCTATCATAAATATAGTTTAAACAGAAGCACTGGTTTAATTGTAGAATTAGTACTGGTAAAAGTTTCAACTGTGCAGTTCCTTTAAAAAATCTACCTCGTCTAGCAGATTTCGATAAAAGTCTCAAGACTTTTGGTTCAAGTTGGAACTCACAGCCTTGGGCAACTTCAGTACCTATGCCATTAGGAGGGATCTGAGAACACTGCAAATGTAAACAGGAATAACGCGGGAAGTCTTTCTGCAGTAGGAAGTTAAATGAAGAAGTGCATACAAGCTCTTCCATAGCCACTGCTTAACAACGTTCTGGCTTTTAATTTTTAAAAATCTGCAATATTTACACATACATTTATATCAGCACATTATAAGCCGTAGGACTGGTAAGACCAAATAAATGCATCTCTTCCTGTTTGCACTTTAGCTTGCTTCAAACTTTCTGCAGCTACCAGTTGGACAAACAAACAAACAAACAAACAGCTGTTAGTTACCAGCATCCAGGTATCCTCTGGTGTAGTCAGACACCATGACTCAAGAGCTAGCGGTGAAGTTCTGAGCAAAGCCCATTTTAGGTGACTTGAATCCCATTATTTTAAATCTGCGTTGTGTTGTGATAGAACATCATTCAACCAGTGTGACAGCTTGGGTGGGTGGAAAAAAGAATTATCTGTACTCAACAGCTTCAAGAAAGAGCTTACTTCAACTCTGCAGCTATACATCCTAAGAAAGTCTCAGGAGGTGGAACTGATGGTTTTTATCTTGCTGCAATTATTCTCATTTTTATATTTTTAAAAAGACAGTGGAGGAAAAAGAATGGTCTCATGGAAGCCTGCTGATCAGCAACTAATGTCAGAATTCAGCAAGGCAAGAGTGTGTGTAAGTGCAGTCGGAATGAAGCTGAGCAGGTTTGTCTGCCACTTGCTCAGACTCCTTAGTTACTGGTAAGAAAGATTAAATCTGTCCCGAAGGCTGGAAAGGGGACACTTTCTGTAAATATTAGTTCTTAAAGACACAGACACTAAAGTCTGTCCTGGAAGCCTCACCCTATATGTATGAACTTATATGTATGGTGGTTTGCTGTTGTTCCACAGCATTCCGCACGTGTTCAGCGGAACTTTCTATCATCACTCCTTCCTATTTTCCAGAGTTACAGACAGGCATTCAAATGTTCACTGGGATGGAACCATGGTGAGTTGAGTCTGACTTAACCAGTCTCTAAGACGAGTGCAAGGGACACATATACAGGTGCAGAACTTTTTGAGTCAAAGAGCTGAATAAGCAGGTGGACACTTGAGGAATAAACTAACTATTGATCATCTATTTATACATGGGTAAGTCAGTTTCTTTAGTATTATAACATAGTTCATCCTAATTGACAATTCATGCACATTAGCAGACTTGACAGTTATTACTAGATTTATTTTAAAACACAAAAATATGAGAATATAGGGTTTTAACGTGTAATTGTCATATTGCAGGACATTTTAAGAGTTCTACATTTTTATTCAAGACAGTTATATCCCAACCCAAAGGATCATCAGGGTGATTTACAAGAACCATTAGAACAATCACAAGAACAAAACAGTGTAAAAATTGCCACAGCAAAATCATAAGCACAAGAAGCCAACCAGAAAGCAACAGTCCACTGAAGTTCCAAATCCACAAATGGCAGCGATCAAGAATTGCCAGGAAGTCATCAAAGAATATTCAAAAATTATGTCAAACAGCAGCCACAGTAACCAAAGAAGTACGTAAATAAATTACAGATCTGTTTTCAATCTCAGCAAAGACACCCATTTAAATACCAAAACGCCTTGCTAATCAGAACTGTCTTTAGCAACTGACAAAATACTGGAAAGTAACAAGCCTCCAACATCTCTTTGCCTAATATGAATACTTTATTTTGTGAAATAAATGTGATTTAGATATGTCTTCCTATGCTGGGTTGCACTTTTCATGTTTTGCTATTTTATATTCACAGATTTTGGACCAATATATCCCTCAACATTACAGTGAATTAAAGAAATGCATGTGGATTTTATTTGGAAAAATTCCAATTTTCCCAAGTGTACCCCCCCCATGTAAAGGAGGAATCATAGAATCACAGAGTTGGAAGGGGCCATACAGGGGGTGGGGCTAGATGCTGAGCCATGTGACTTCCAATCTTTAACTGAAAGTGACCAGATGCTCTATCAATCCCCCTAAATCCAATGGTTTTACCACAGAGTTTGCGGGGTTGTTAGAATGTTTCAGCAACAGGAAGTGACATCACGGTGTTGCCACAATGTCACTGTTTTGCTCAAATTTCTCACACAGCTGCACCAAGCAACACTCGGACACAGGACCAGGCTAGAACCAGACTTGGTTCCCCTAGCTGCATCCATAGCCAGGTATGGTTCCCTAGGGCATGACCATGCAATGGAATGTAGTTGTTTGAAATGTGTGTAAGCCAGGATACTACAAATTATTTTTCCTCTTAATGTTCACTATCAACCTGGAACACAGGGAGAAGAAATGGCACGCAACTCTAGTGTTTTTGTAGTTTAAACCATAACACAGTCTGCAGATACTCGTTTAATGGAGTTTGTTTGTATGAAAAGGTATGTTACAACCAACCTTCTAATCAGACCAAGTAACATTTTCTTCTCATTCTTCAACCATCCAGTTATTCACTTGTGTGGGGTGTTTTAAGACACTGAAAGCTCAAGCCCCTGGCTTCTACCAGTATTGTTTTAATGTCTGTCTACAGCACAGTTGAAGAACCAGATTTAAGAAGTACAACACATGCATTGCATACAAGAAGCCCAAGATTTAAACTTCAGTATCCTAGATTTAAAGGACCACTAGGCATATCTGTTTGCATAACCGTTTTTTTGAGCAACTGGGTGGAGGGGAAAAAATACACAGAATTGGGTTAGAAAAGCAAGGATAGAAAAATGTTGCAGACCTTCCATGGATATCCAAGAAAGAAGGAGGGGGAGGAAAAGTGCAACACTGTTGAAACAAAGGAGCAGGTTTCACACAGCTCCAAGGAAGTGAGATCCAGTGGGACAGAGTGACGCCAAGCATCGCCTGTTAATGAAACCCCTGGGTCGCTGGAAGAGTGCTTATGGGAGACAGGAAGGCTGCAACTAGTAAACAATGGTGGATCATTACAAACAAGTAGCCCAGCTAGCAACCAGTTTTACCTTTCACAGTTCAGTAACAGATTAATGCTACTACTGCGCTTGTGGGAGCCAGCATACCAAGTAAACATTATTCCCATGACAAGCCATAGGGCGTGTGAGCAACATTAATACTAACAGAAGCTGGGAAGCTCTTTGAATATCCTGGGATTATAATAATGCTGGAAAGAGACTACTGTGCAAAACGGTCAAAAGGAAATCCAGCATTGCATCACCTTGAGCCCTCAGGACATCCTCTAGATCCTAATGCTATTGCTAGAAGCATTAAATAAAGAATACACTTGCAGTATAGTGTGTGAAGAAATAGTCAAAAACCTGAGAAACTGGGAGGCAACACAGCGACCCTATTTAGGAAGTCATCTGAATACTGCAGGAAAAGTATTAAGTCAAGACAAATAAGTATTAATTCACGCTTCCAGGAACCAGCCTGAGAGCATTTTCAAGAGAGAGTTCTTGGGCCTATCTGTTGACACTTTAGAGAGTAATTCAATAGACCCAGGAGGGATTGCATGTAGCAACCTCTGTGGATCTCAGCAGGCCAATATGGGAGGGTCTAGTTTTTGCCATAACAAGTGTCATGCTAAGGCAATATAGAGCAAAAATGACAGTTCATCTAAATTAATTAATATCTACCCAAGATGAATGTGTGTCTGAAAGCAAAGACTCTCCCCTGCCTGCTGTGAGGAGAGGGTAAACTATTCATATCCCCAAACAACTCCAACAAAAATGAAGTATTAGAGGCTTGTCCAGAGAGCTACAATTCTGAAGAATATTAGCATTGTCAAGTACCCTGACTCCTACAATCCAAAAAGTATTTTGACACACACTGGTTTCCATCCACCTTCTTGGAAGGAAAAGAACAGAGTCTTGTCCAGGGTGAAGAGGGTAAGCTCTGACACATAAAGATCTTCGGGGCAAGTTCTTTGTGCCATCTAGATTACTGCCAATGCAGCTGCCTTCTTGTTTGGTGTAGTGGTTAAGTGCGCGGACTCTAATCTGGGAGGACCGGGTTTGATTCCCCACTCCTCCACTTGCAGCTGCTGGATGATCTTGGGCAAGCCATAGTTCTGGCACAGCTGTTCTTGAAAAAGAGCAGTTTCTGTCAGAGCTCTCTCAGCCCCACCCACCTCACAGTGTCTTGACTCAGTGACAGTGATAGTCTTCATACAGACTCATACAGTGGCCAGAACATTTTACCAGACCCCAATAAGCAAAGTGATCATATTGCTGAACAACTAAGTGGATCATACATAGCCACCTGGCATTCAACAAAAACAATACACATATAATCTGGATAACTTTATATCACAAGAGTTGTGGAATAAACCTCTATGGAATGCTAAAACTTCTAGCAAGCAAAAGCTACAGATACTTCTTTCTCAGGTAGGATACTGGGTGAGACAGATCACACATTTGACCTAACATGGCCATTACTAGGTCCATGGGGGAAAGGGGGAGCAAGGATATAATGCTTATTTCTAGATGCAATACTGAACAGACCACAGACTCAAGCAAGCCCCACAACTTGCATGTCCTTAGCCAGTTAACTTTGCTCAATTTCCCCCATGTGTTATATTCTTTCTGCCTCCTGCTTTTAAACCCATTTATGCCTTCTATGGTTTCCTTCCTCGAACACAGAGACTTGGCAACAGTGATCCAAGTGATGGTCACCTTGAAATTGGACTACTGTAATGCCCTCTACATGGGTCTGCCCTTGTCCCAAATCTGGAAGCTGCAGCTAGTGCAAATTGCTGCAGCCAAGCTGTTGATGTGTCTCCCTGTGAGAGAAAACATCCAGCCTGTGCTGAAAGCATTGCACTGGCTGCCGATAGCATACCAGATTCGTTTCAAGGTGCTGATTTTAACCTTTAAAGACCTTTATGGTCAGGGTCTGGCATACCTACGGGCAGGGGTCATTTCGTAGAAAAAGAGGTGCAGGAGCTCATTAGCATAACTCATTAGCATGACTTATTTGCATATTCCACACACCCTGACATCACCAGAAGTGTGTCAGAAGACAACACCCACTGCTCAGGATCCACTGGACTGTTTTGGACCGGGGGCCCGGGGGGGGGGGCTCTGCAGCTTACCTGGCTGCCTCTTGCTATGACTGAGGGCTGCTGGGAGCAAGGGGTGGGGCTTGTTGCACATGCCCGCCCCCTGGGCTCTTTACTGCCAGAGCGGTGCTCCTGTGTGCTCCTGCAGGAAATGACCCCTGCCTACGGGACCACCTTTCCACATATGTTCCCCAGAGAGCACTGTGTTCAGGGTCCCAAAATTGATCGGCCCTCTCGGGCTCCAAGGACACCAGGCTGGCTATAACCAGGGCCAGGGCCTTCTCAGTGGCAGCGCCATACTGGTGGAATGAGCTCCTGGAAGAGATCAGGGCCCTGTAGGACCTTTTACAGTTCCACAGGGCCTGCAAGACAGATCTCTTCCACCAGGCCTTCGACTAAGGAGCCGCATCAAACACCGAGGAGTGTCCCTGTGCCCTGTCCTTAGCATCTACAGCTGTGTCCGCTACACAAATAAGTCAAACAAACCGAGCTGGTGAGAATATCATCAGGACTGTATTGCCATCTAAGTAATACTGTTAATTTGAAATCTTTGCTCTTGCACTTTACCAGACCACATTCCAGCCCCTCAGGAGTATTTTAAATGAAATGTTATATTATTTTATAATTATGTTATTTGTAACTGTTTTAATTGTATTTATATGAATTTTATATAAGCCGTCCTGAGCCTGCCTTGGTGGGGAGGGAGGGGTATAAAATAAATAAATAAATAAATGCCTCTGCAATGTGCAAGCTCTTTGGAGTCCCACACTCAATTGCTGTCACTCAACCGGGGGGGGGGGGGGAAAATTT
>NW_015159711.1:2806876-2840657 GCF_001447785.1 Gekko japonicus
ATTCCACACCGAACTGGGGGGGGGGGGGGGGGCGCTGCAGGTCGGTGCTGGGCTTAGAAACTAGAGAGCCCAAGTGCTTCTGCTTAGTAAGGCCACAGCTAATACCAGATCATGATTGTACAGCAAAATCAGTAGATGGCAGTCAAAGCATCAACCTCTTTTGCAACAGTACAAAATTCAGATGCTCCCAATCTCTGAGTACAGCTTACAAGCAGGGCGGCTTACAAGCACAAGCATTCAGTTGGCCTCAACATTTCTGAATCCTTCTGAGATTATCCTTTTAGAGATGGTGGACTAAAGATAAATGGTTCCACCTTTTAAAACCTAAAACCAATAGCAACCTCTGTGGTCACTAACAATAAAACCATGAAATGAGGAGCTGGTAATTTCTTCTTTGGAGCACAGAGGTAATTAAATAAAACAAATGGAAAAAATTGCATCTTCACCCCCCTAAAGCCAATTTGAGGGAGTTTTACCAGCCAAGGATAATCGTTAAAAGGGAGTCCACAGCACTGTACTTTGTAAGGATGAAAACGACGTTCGTAATGTGAAGAATCTAGCCGCAGTTATGTATTTTATGTATAATATACACAAGAGCAGACTCCTCCTATAAGGAGCACTTCCAAGCCACATGCTAGACACTGAGATACAAGCACACTACTTAAGATTATCTATACTACAGTTCAGACTAACTTCTGAAACAGGTATGACATAAAGTTTCCCTCGAAGCACCCTGACAACTATAGTTTTGTGAGCTCAGAATTCCTTGAAAATCCTAGTATTTTCACGAAATAAGTTTCCAGGGCTCCTAACTAGGAATCATGTTGGGAAAACATAGATGTACCAGTACTTTAATATGGCAGCATAAACTTTCCCTTTGTTCCCAGGACAATTAATGCTAGAAATCTAGCTAGAAATATGCATATTGATGGACATTCCCAGTCCATTCCACAGATGCTGAAAAATATTTTATCTTCCTTCCAACCTTGATTTTAGCACCTTGATAGTATTTGTAAAATTTCCTCCCCTTTGTCAGAGATACCAGAAGCAAACATAGTTCGTAAAACATACAAGACAAAGTGACAGTTCCTTAAATACAAGCCAAATAACATTAAAAGCCACAGAAAAACCTATAGAAAATTGACAACCCATGACCGATTTTTAAATGCCTTCTTACACAACAGCATTATGTTTAGCCAGCAAAATGAAAGAAGTGGCAGGGGATATATGCCCAGACAGCAACAGTTCCACAGCCAAGGCAGTTCTGTTGTAGACCTTTAATTCTCCTGCTCTGTAAATAAGGGAACGCAGAACAGGGTCCTGCCAACCAATTTGAGGGAAAGCAGAGGCAGGCTTAGAGAACACAGTACATAGCAACTTCATGTGTTCAGTATTCTGGTGGAAGACATACTTCAATGGTAGAATACATGCTTTACATGAAGAATTTGGTCAGGTTCAGTCTCCAGTTTAAAAAGGACCCTCCTGCCAGTCAGAATAGGCAGTGTGGGCTAAACTGACCAGTGATCTGATAGTACAAGAACAACAAAGTTTAATTCAAGCTTATACCTTGAATTAAACCTTGAATTAAACTTCGTTGGTCTTGACGGTGCCGCTGGGCTCAAACTTGGTTCTACTGCTTCAGACGAACACATCTACCCACCTAAATCTGATAGTATAAGGGTAGCTTCAAGGTCATTTCAAATTTGCCCCTGAAGTCCTATTACTAACCTGTGTGTGTTTCCCATACCTATAAGCTCTATCATAACCACAGGCTTTTTTTTTTTACTGAATTAGTGAAACCCGTGCACACATAAGCATCACAGTAAACATGATGCTCTGTCTCTGTGCACTTAGGTGGCAGGAAAACCTTGAGTGTACTGGACTTAACTTCTAGAAGAAAGTGGAAGAAATTCACAAGTTGCCAAAAATACAGCGATAGAAATTCACTATTATTTAAGATTAAAAACAAAGAGCTCCACCAACGAAACTGTAGCAAGACAATGGCCAGGAAGAGGGGCTCTGTGTCGTTTATGCTGAGTTCAATTACGAGAAAGTCTGGTTTTTTAAGCTAGAAATGAATAGAAGTGCAGAGATGCACAGAAACAAAAGGTTACTTTGGAGACTGCATCACCTCCCTGAGCATTTATCAGTCGCATGCTGACTGGACACTCTAGAAACTAGTGGTCCCTCAAGGTATGCACTGCGTATCGTCACAATGCAAGCCTGAGAAACAACCATACGGTCACTCTCACTACACCCTAGTTTAAAGTATTACGCAAAATGACGTGCACACAGTAATGCATCATATCAGACTGCGGATGCACAGAGTTCCAAGTTGGAAATGAGTCATTGCCACAGTGCAGGTCTATCCAGTCCAGTAGCCCCCTGCATGCTGCGTTGCAACTGTTGCATGCAGCTAGTTGTGCCAATTCTCTTTTCCCAGCATGTGGAACTCTGTCAGGGACACAGCAGCATAATGCAAGTGGCATGTACTGGTCATTACTGAAACAGATGCTTCAGCGCTTCTAAGCCACGCCATGTCATGCTGTCCTGAGCCACATTGCACTGTTAACACACTCGGTATACTGCTCAAATTCACTTAGGCAGCCGTCAACAATAGGCCCTCCGTTTTTGTCTGCTATGCTTTCAAACTGTGCCTGTTAAGATTTCTGGAGCCTCATGCCAGACTAACAAGTCCACCATTCCAAACCAATGACATTCAAAACTGGCTGAAACAAAAGCAGCAAATCAATTTCCATGAGAGGACAGACTTCCTTTGCAAGGGTGATGGCTTGTTAGGTGAAAACAATCTGAAATAACTAACTTTTTCTGCTGCTTTTGCTACTTGTCAATGATTACCAAACGTTAAGCAATCAGCATTTTGTTTATACTAAGCAAGAGCTCTTTTCTTTCTCACTTTCTGTTTCTTTAAGAACCTTCCCTGCACTACCACAGTCTATTTCTGTGAGCCGCTGAGAGGATATCTTTGCCAAATATGACCAACTTAAACACTTGCACACTGGTTTTCAAGGTCACTGCTAGAATATATAATTTTTCACTTACTGCATTATCCAAAAGCTACCCTGAGCTACTGGATGCGAAGGGGAAGGAGGGGAGGGAAGGGGGCAGAGGGAAGAAGGGAACAAGCAACCAAAAAAAGTTCAAGATACTGGAGCTCAGTGAAGTTAACTAAGCCAGACTCATGCCTTGTAAAATCCAGATGTACTCATGCAGCTGGACACTGGCTTTTCTTTGCACTGTTACATAAGCAGAGATAACAGGCACCAAAGGGTTCTCTCCCTCTATTCTTCAGCAGATGTGAAGTGTACAGAAACAGCAGAGGTCTTTGGTGAAGGACACCAGCACTTGAAACTGCAACACGCAGAGAGAAAAGCAGGAGGGAGCAAAAGCATTTTCTAAAAGGTTCAATGACGCACCGACTCGAAAACAGCACTCACGGCTAAAAGCAGCACAAAATAATGGGGCATACTCTTCTTACCTAGGTAGTTTCCGTCTAAACAAGCAGGCTCCTGGAGTGTACAGCAGCAACCTGATGACTAGCATTCTGCCACTGCAAGGCTCTGTCGCCCACTCTCTGCTCCATGTGCTCTGGGTTGTTTGCAATCCATTTGGCATGTGTACTCTTTACTGCACGCTGCCGCCGCTGTGACAGGCAAAGGATTCAGCACCAGTGCTGAGCTCCTGCTTGATTCCCACACCAGCTGACTGGATAATTAAACTAAACACATGCCGCCAGAGCCACTCAAATACAGCGACACTCCTGGGATCCCTGGTGCCACCTGGCAGACTCTGGCCAAGCACAAGGGAACTGGGCAAATACAGCTCTCTGAAAACAACACTCAGAAACACGGTGCCATAAGAAAGCATCTAATCAATGCACTCCATGCCCCACAGAACAGGAAACTCAAATCCACTTAATGCTTACACAAGGTTTTACATTTCCCAAATGGAGATGCAAGGTATTTTATCAAAAGAATAATACAAGGATCAGATTATGTTATATATGTGCCACATGTACTGTTTATTAATTTGGAGAATGAATGCCCACATGGCGGCTTCCATGCGGCTTCAGTGCATGGAACTTGTATGCAGCAAGCTCTCTGAAAACTGAGGGCTGTTGGGTCAGCATAACTAAAAGAGTAGCATCTGAAACTGCATCACCATACTAGAGACACTGGCTTCGTTTAAGCGCTTTAGTGAAATTTATTTTGGTTTTATTGTAATGCTGACTACCTTTAACTATTTTGAGAGTCCTCTTTGGAACTCACGAGCAACACAGAAATGAAATATATCACATAAAGTCTTGCAGGGAGTATCTCATTTTACTAATGCACCTCCCCACCCCACACTATTTCCTGCCCACTAGTAGCCCTCATAACCTCTCCCTGCGTCCCAGCTTGCTTCTCTCCTTTCCACCCACCAACCCAGTCTGCTTTTATTTGCTCCCCCAATCTTCAGTTTTACTTTCTTCCCTCCCCCTAGCAGCCTCTCTTCTCCTCTTCTTTCCCATTCAGCTACCTTATTCTGTTCTCCCCTCTGCTTCTACTTCACACCTTTTCCCCACTTTCTTCCTTCTCTCTTATATTTTCCCTTTTTTAGTCTGCCTCCCGTTCCTTTGTCTGAAAGAAACAAAGGCTGGGCAATCTTATGGTGGTTGCCTTGCAAAACCCCAAATGGCCACTGAGATCTCAGAATGAAGTCTCAAGATCTCAGTGGTCATTTGTCTGTTAAAGCTACAGACATTTATTCTATATATTAGACTCCCCTACTTTTAATTTTTTTTAAGATTTCAGATTTTTCTGCAAACCTCGGGCTTCCCTCAGGTTTCTATGGGGGAAAAAATCCCCCCAACTGTCATCCACACTGTTGGGCCCAGTTCATAATTAGCTATACTCATATATACATATACATACATCATCTCTCCTTATATATAAAAGAGTTTTCATATGAGTCTTCCACACGCCTCCCCAGCCTTTGGATCCCTGAGCTGTCACTCAGGAGGGGGGCCAATCCCCTAGCCGCATTGCCTCCCTCTGTCACCTCCGTCCCGCCCACAGACCCGCCGGGCAGCGTCTCATCCTCAGACTCCAGGGAGCTGGCAGGCAGGATGGACGCTCCGGTGGCTGGACACCTCTGAGGTCCACCACCTCGCTGCCCTGAGGCCCACCACCTCACTGCCTAGCCTACGCCCACCCGGGGCCCGGCACCCTGCTGGCCCACAGAGCGCTTGAGGCAGCCCCAACGCTGCCAGTGCCTGGCCAGCCACAGAGACTGTGCCAACCTGTTCCACCACCCGTCGAGCTGGGGGTCTTGCTAGGGGGCCGAAAGTGCAGGCCCGGCCCTCATTCCCCTCGCAGGCTACATGCGGGCAAGCCGCCACGCCGGGCAGAGGGCCCTCACACTGCCGCTGATCCTCCTGCCACACTGGCTCCCACTGGCCCAGGAGCAATGCCTGTGGCCGGCCTGCAAACCAGCAGCTGCCGCCAAGCCACCAGACTGGCCAGCGGTGGAGCCAGCCCAGAGGACACTGCCCGCGCCCGCACAGGGACATCGCTGCAGCCCGTGTTGCCACCCCGGGATCTCGGTGGCACGTCCAGGCTGCAGGTGCAGGGAGGTCTCACGTCCTTCTAGGGCACATTGTATTTGTCCTACAACGGGCCTTTCTCCTAGTGTATGTATGTGTGTATATGTGTGTGTGTGTGTACAGACAGACAGACAGACAGACAGATAGATATATGACATGCACGCAAATGCACAGCCTCCATGCAAATTCCTTCCTGTCCACATGACAGATTAGAGGATTATCAGGATGACACTGGTGCAATATCATCACACAACTGCAGGCAAAGTGGCATTGCTGTTCCCCTTCTCTACCATGTATCTATGTGTTCTCTTTATCGCCAATATACTTCTTCATAAAACATGTACTTAATGTGCAGAATTTGCTGCCTCAATATGTGGGGAGGAGCAATGACTTAGCTGGCTTTAAAAGGGGGATAAACACAGTTGATGAGTTTATCAATGACAATTAGCCATGATGGCTGAAGGAAATCTCCATATTCTTAAATAGCATTCCAACAGATATCAGTTGCTGGGGGACAAACAGCAGGTAAGGGCTACTGCCTACTTGCTATACTCACTGTCACTCTTAGAAACAAGAAGATAGTTCAGATATATCATGAGACCAGCCCCATTGGATCAGACCAAGAGCTTATCTAGTCCAACACTTTGTTTCCAGTGATGGCCAGCTAGGTGTCTGCAGGAAACTCACTAACAGAACATGAAGACAACTTGACGTTCCCAGCAATTAACATTCAGGAAGTCCTCATCTAGCTATTACAGCTAATAATTCCTTGATCTGATGCAGATTTGCTCTGTCTGTTTATGGATAAACTAGGCCTCACCAACGGCTTTCATAATTCTGATGAAGACAGCTGATGAAACATAAGCAGAAGGGAAATTTGTGACGTGTCCACACATGCAGGGACCATAGCCTCTGTGTGATACACCAAATAACTGGGGTGAACATACAGGTGAATGAAACGTTTCCATCTGGCTTTTGACTGATAAGACTGAGCCACCAGGGAGCACATCACTTCAGCGTTATGCACTGACTTTCAGAAGCTCTCTAGGCATGAGTCACTGGACCTCAAATAATGCGGAATCCCCAAACAACATGCCATTCACTACAAAACAAAACAACATGTAAAGCCAGTCTATTGACGATGGCGCGTCTCTAAATCAGTGTCAAGGCAAGACTCAAATCGGGTGCTGCTACTCTTTGTTGTTGTTGTTCAGTCACACAGTCGAGTCCGCCTCTTCGCAACCCCATGGACCACATCATGCCAGGCCCTTCTGTCATCAATTGTCCTCCGGAGTTTGCTCAACTTCATGTTTATTGCATTGATAACACTGTCTAACCATCTCATCCTTTGCCGTCCCCTTCTTCTTTTATCTTCAATCTTTCCCAGCATCAGGGTCTTCTCCAGTGAATGTTCCCTTCTCATTTGGTGGCCAAAGTATTTGAGCTTCAGTATCTGGCCTTCCAGGGAACATTCAGGGTTGGTTTCTTTTAGGACTGACTGATTTGATCTCCTTGCAGACCAAGGGACTCTCAAGAGTCTTCTCCAGCACCATCATTCGGAAGCATCTGTTCTTCGGTGCTCAGCCTTCCTTATGGTCCAACTCTCGCAGCCGTCCATTACTACTGGAAATACCATTGCTTTGACCATACAGACTTTTGTTGGCAGGGTGATGTCTCTATTTTTTTATTATGATGAGCTTTTTACAGCTACAAAATAGAGGAAAGGGACATTATGGTCCTCCCAAGTTCCAACATGGCAGTATCGCTCCCACCATCTGGCAGCCCACTCGTTTCTCATCAGTTCATTTGGACAGAAATGCTTCCAGGTCAGGACACCTGAGTCTTTGAATGGGTAATGGCCAGACTTTGGCCTTGCCTGTGCTACTCTATCAGTGTGCCTATTCTTCTAAATCCTGGCGATCTACCAGTTTCTGTTTTCTTCCTGGCTGTTTGTTTCCTTACCATTCCAGTGAGATCTGCTTTTCAGATGAGACACTGGCTCTCAAATCAAACTCCTTACCAACCTTCTTGACGATTTTCTTGTATCCTGTCCTTCTGCAAAAGAATTCAGGGCAGCATACATAGTTCTCACCTTCTTTTTATCTCTACAACAATCCTGTGAGGTAGGTTAACCAGAAAGAATGTGACCGGTCCAGTGTCACCAAGTGAGCTTCATGGATGAGTAGAGATTTGAATCCAGGCCTTCCCAGTCCTAGTCTGACATTCTAACACCAAGATAGCTTTCATAATTTCCCCAGCAACATCCAACCGTTCCCAGGTCTGCCAGGGGACTCCTACTTCCTGAATGATTGGCTTTCCTTAGCCCTGCCATAAAACACATTTCTGGTTATAGATTGAACTGGTCACACCAGCTTGAAGATTCCTACCACAGAGATTCAGCTGGCCTCAAACAGGTCCCTGCTGCTTAGGAGACCCTCTCCTGGTGCTCAGTTCCAGTTGGGTTGAGGCTAAGATGAGATCATTAGGACAGAACTATGTGTTACAGACAGCATGCAGCCCAGAACAGAATGCCCTGTATTCTACCAATCCACAAAGTTTGAAGCCTTCCTCCAACTTAATTGTCCCTTTCTCCAACAGAATCCCATTTAAGTTGGAGGACGTCTTCTTAGGATGGAAAATCTTCCTCCAGCCTACGGATGGCACACAGTGTTGCGTTCTCTCCTGTTTCCCTGTAACATGTAAGACCACTTGTCCTGTATCATGATCTCATCACATGATGTGTTTCCTAGAGATGTAAAATTTCCAGAAATTTAGAAACCATGGGGGGGAAGCAGTTTTTATGGGGAAATTGAAATATAAACAATACTTTTACTGTCACATCAAGCCTAAATAATTTTACTGCTCTAATATAAAATGCATAATTTACAATTTACTTAGCATATAAAATTGCAATATTTGACATATTTATGGAATTTAAAAGTTATAAATGCTTTCGTTTTGTACAAGCAAAATTGCATATATATCCAGTACTTGAAAGAATACTGCAAGCTGATCCACCCTCTGCTATCTTACCATATATAATCTTAAATTTTGCTCTATGGTTAGAGAGAGCTAAATTCTCAATGAAACTTTCAGTTTTCTTCTGAGGTTTTGGTGCAGTTTCTGCCTCACCTCCTTCTGATCTTTTTTCTCCTTCCTGCAAGGGAGGGCAATAAGATACTTTCTACTGGGTCTGTGGGTAAATGCGTCACAGTGGTTTTAGGGTGAGGTGAAAAGGTCAACCACTTCAGGTCAAAAGATCAACAGAAGGCACACAATTGTTGAGAAGCCATGATATCCGGGCATGTTTCCCCTGTGAAGATTAGGTCTCCTTCTTTCTAGGTGCAGAAATGCATCTTGGATTTAAGAGCTTTTAATGTTTACGGCATGCTCACCTTGTCTTTAAAATAATTTCACTCATTCAAAATGAGAAAATATTTCATAGGATTTTTTTCAGTACCCCCCAAATTTCCAATTTCCAATAAGGCCCTCTAATTCTTTCCATGTTCCCCCCACCCCCGGGTCTTCACATTTCTAGTGTTTCCATTTCCTTCTCCACAGTAGGGGTAGGGCACAGTAGGGTACAACATGGCAACATCATTCCACACACTACAGGGCGGAATTTAACAACGGGGATGCCATTTTCAGCCAACAGGCCAGGTCACATGCAATGTACAATTCTATCATAGAAAAGAGCAAGAGTCCAGTAGCACCTTAAAGATTTGTGGCAGGGTGTGATATTTTGTGAGTCACTGCTCACTTCTTCAGATGCTTCTTTGGTATCGGAAGAAATGAGCAGTGATTCACGAAAGCTCATATACTGCCACAAATTTTGTTAGTCTTTAAGGTGCTACTGGACTCTTGCTCTCTTCTATTGCTACAAACAAACATAGCTACCCATTTTGATCTACCTCCAATTCTACCATAGGAACTGTTGTACTTGGTCAGAGCAAAAGTTGGTTCACCAAGCTCAGCAACCTGTCAACTGACAGCAGTAAGGGACAATGACTACATTGATCTCCTTTAGGAGGAGCAGAACACAGAACAAAGTACTTTCAGTCACCCAGCTACTTCCCTCTCTAAATACATCAACACCCAGCTACTCTGCAGTAAAGGGAAGGCAAGATAGGAAGACCTCTTCCATTGGCCTGATTTTCTAATTTGTGTTTGTTAGCTGCTTTGAATTTTTCTTTTGAAAAGGAAAGGCAGGATTATAAATATTAAAAGGCTTCAGAGTACCAGGTGATGAGGGCTATTTATTATAAGTCTATCATGGCAAGTAGCTACCAACAGACCCGTGGATTCATCCAATCCCCTTTTATAGCCATTTATAGTAGTTGCCATCACAACAGCTCATGGTAACAGGCTTCCACAGGTTAATTATTTATTGTAGCAAGAAGTACTTCCTTTGGCCTCTAGCTTGCTGCCTATCAATTTCAGCTAATGATACCAACTTTTTGAATTCAGCGATAAAGAGTGAGAATAATCATTCTCCCACTCACTTTCACCCCCACCACTTTTTATTTTTATTTTTTTAAAAATAAATCTTCACCATGTCTCCCTGCCTGTGGGCAATGAAGAATATTTGTGTCTGATTCATCAAAACTTCCCTTGACAACCTTATGCAGTTGCCATGTAGTGATTTCACTCAGGTGTGGGTTGCTTGCTTTGGAAAAACAGTGGGAGGGGGGCTTGGAAAGTTCAATATTGACCATTATCTACAAATGATCTAAATAAAAATTCCAGCTGTTCAAGCTTTTCTTCATAAGACAGATGTTCTGTCCCATGGATCCTTTTAGCTGGCCCTTATGTCATGAAACATTTACCAAAACACAGCCACCACATTACTCTACCTGAAAGTTCATGGGACTAAGGAGACCCTATGGCATTACACCACATTACTCTACCTGAATGTTCATGGGACCCTATGGCATTATACCCCGCTGAAGTCCCTCCCCTCCCCAAACCCAGGCCACCTCGGGCATCACCCCCCAAATCTCCAGGTATTTCCCAACCTGGAGCTGGCAACCCTAAGCACATCCCAATATTAGATGGGTAGAGGAAATAAGTATCTTGTTTAGGGTTGCAAACTCCTAATTGGGAAACTCCTTGAGATCTGAGGGCACAGCCTGGGAAAAGTGCAGTCTGGGGAGGGGAAGGAGCTCAGGAAGAATGTGGTCCCATAGAGTGAACCCTCTGAAGCTGCCATTTTCTCTAGGAGAACTGATCCTTGTGGTGTAGAGATCAGCTGTAATTCTGGGAGAACTCCAGGCCTCACCTGGAAGCTGGCAACCTCTTGTTCCAAGAACTCCCCAGTTATGAAGACAGAAAGGCTGAATATGTCATATAAGTTTCATATTTGGATAAATCAACTAAATTTGAATCACTGCCTATGTTGCACTTCACCTCTCAAAGCTTCCAACAGTAACCAAAACCATAAATATACAACCCTTCCCTACTACTATCTTTTTTTTTATTATTGATTTTCTTACTACACAGTACAAAACTAAAACTACAAAAGAGAGGTACTTTGTTAAGCTAATCATACGCTTTGGATATATGTCTACATGTTAGAAATTACATTCAGTTCTTTAAATTCTAATAAAAGTGTTCAAATAGAAAAAACAAAGGCATATTTGGTATTATAACACATCTTCAGTGTTCCCTCTAAGCTGAGTTAGTGTGAGCTAGCTCACAGGTTTTTAGCCTCTGGCTCACACATTTTTGTCTCAGTTCAGGAGAGCTCCAGAGCAAACTAATTTATGCAGCAGCCAAATCACTCGCTCACAACTTTAATGCCAGGAGCTCACAAAGTAGAATTTTTGCTCACAAGAATCCACAGCTTAGAGGGAACATTGATCAGGATAATAATATGGGTTCATTAAATGTCAACATAGGCAATCTCAGATCTTCACTTAGGTTTCTTCTTAGCTTTACTTTTCTTCTTCTTTTGCCGGGGGAGATTTACTTTAAAGGTTTTGGGAACACCTTCTCCTAGGTCGGAATCAGAGTCACAAAAATTTCACCCAAAGACACGGAAGTAGCTGTAGAGGATGAACTATCCATATCAGATTTCTGTTGTTCACTGTTTTCTTCCGATGCCTTCCCTTTCTCTGCTCCATTTCTTTGTTTGGTCAGAGTTTGTTGTTGTTTAAGAAAGAGTTCTGCTTTTAATAAAGAGTCAATCTTTTCCTTCTTATTGAAGCTGAATATAAGTCCTTCTGGAAAAATCCATCTGTACTGGACATTGTTCTTTTGAAGAAATGCTGTAATATTTCTGTAGTGCTTCCTTTTCTTGCGTATTTCGTATGGAACATCTTTCAAAATTTAATCTCCTCTTCTTGAATTCTGACTGTTGTAGCTGTGGATGCTTTAAGTATTAAGTCTCTTGTTGATCTTTATGCAAATTTCACAAAAATTTCCCCTAGGAGATTTTAACAAACTCTGAATAAGTTCTGTAAATCATATCAATATCTGCTTGTATTAATTCAGGTTTGTTATTAATCAAGGGAGCCATTGCTTCGCTTATGATTTCTCTTAAGTTCTCATCCTTTTTCTCTGGCACCCCTTGAAATCTCAAAACATAGAGAGATCTTTCCACTTGCAGCTGTAATAGTTGTTGCTTTTCGGAAGCTCTTTCTGCAATGTCCATTCTTTGACCTATTTCTTTGGTCTTAATTTCAACCTTTTTAATCTTTTTGGCTGACTTCTCTGATTTGGCTGTAGTTTCCTTGAGCTCTTTCTGTAAAGTATCAAATTTCTGGTTGAGGTTTGTCAGCTGGTCCAGAAGAGGGCGCATGGCTTCAGAAATTGCAGTGGCTAACTCGCTGGTATCTTCTGGTCTTGTGACTGGTGATGCTGTGCTGGTATTTCCTGCAGAACCTCTGCCTCTGGACACCATTTCCCCCCCTCGCTGAGACATTGTTTATACTTTGGTAAAAGTTCATAAAAGTTCTAAGATCTTTTCTATGCTGTAGATAATTAGCCCAGATGTAATCTGCTCTGGATAGGGTGGTTAATAGCTTAAGCCCAGCATGCTTCTTTACACTGAAGTTTCACTACTGGATAAGGTTCTTCCTCCGTGAGTCCCCCCCCCCTCTTTGGAGCTATGCCGTTTCGCTGTGCCACTGTTTATTCCTCCACCCTTTTTGTATATGTGTTCCTTTTTGAAACTTAACTCACTGTTTCTTTAGTCACTGCACCGCTTTGTCACATAGATTAATCTTTTTAGTTAAGTCCTTGTATCCTCTGGTCCGGTAACGTCTCTGAGCGCCATTGCTGGCCTTGGGACAGCAGGACCTTTCGGAGCAAAAAGGAGCTCACTTCCCCCAAGCCGGAACTTTGGGAGTGGCCCCTTTGGTGCTCCAGGCTAGAAGCTCCCTTCGTGAGCTTCATGGGGAGGTCAGGACCAGCCGATCCCCCTCCCTGCCGCCCTGATCCGACTCGCCCCTATCGGAGCTCGATGGGGTGCGATCGTCGCAAGTTGCCCTTCCCTACTGCTATCAAGAGATTTCCCCCTCCTTTTCTCCAAATACTGAACAGAGAGTTAAATACTGCAGGCTGTATAGGCAAAAATAGCAATGAAGAAAGAGAAAGGAGAGATGAATCTGAAGTAAGTTTGAGGAATGTTCCAGGACGGCTCCAGATGCGGTCAAAAAAAGTGCAAGCTTTTACTTCAACCAATGGATGCTAATGCTGGGTTTGAGAAAACTGGGAGAGGTGTTTATTGCTGAACGTGGACCTTATCGTGCATGGATAAGGAACACAAAGGGAACCAAAAGAAAAGGCAACTGGGCTTGCCGATGCAGTGAGAGGTCAAGTACTGAGGACTCTTTCTCATACACTCTCCAAACTATATATCACATGACCTCCCTGCAACCCCCCCCAAAAAAAAAGATACAAAATAAATCAGACACAGGAGAATGAAATCTCCAGTGAGGTTGGATGAGTGGGAAGAGGCACTTAATCATTTCCCAGCCAGCCAGCTGTTCTTCATCTCAAAATTACTCATTACAAGGTGGTTTTTCACCCCACCTTTCCAAAACTTAGAGCAGCTTACACAGCACAATAAATTCAAAACTGAACAGCAAATCAATATTAAAAGACAAATATATTACCCTACAATACACAAGATACAATACAGGAACTCATTCCTCCACAGTAGCCAATCAACTATCACAAGGAACCATGTAAGCGGGACATAAAGCATTTATTTAGCCAACATAGCCGGTAGCCATTGATGGAGTACCAATGTGCACTCTTCCCTCCCACCCACCCCCTTACCATTTGCAGTCCTTTTGCATACTGGCTTACATAAACCACATGACCTGTACTTGAGGGTGCTCTTGTGAATTAAAAATTGGTTAAACAATAGAAAGTAGGAATAAATGGAAAGCTCGCAGTGGAGTGCCGGGACTGATGCAGTTCAACACCATAGCACATCGGAATGGGATAAATCAACCTCTTCCCCAACCACCCCATGTTAGTATTTTCAGGCATCAAGGAAGACCACTCCCTTCTAGAAACACAAGCTTTCTTTAGATACTAGAGCAGAAATGTCATGCATCAAGATCCTGAAAAGAATGTCACAAAAGGTACAATAAAAGTTGTCCAAGTTGGCAGTGCTCTTAAAAAGAAATTATAAGCCGAGTTTCCAACACAGAGCTCTTCTATGACAGAGCAGGACCTCTGGATTGGTATAGAAGAAGTTACCCTTGCTGAGTTGCCACAGACAGCTCAAATTTCATTCTCCCTCTTGTTCTTCTGGGCATCATGATTAATGGCCAGGAGTACAAAAACTAAAGCAACAGATGTGGCTTACTGCTCATCAATCACCCAGCCAGCTGATAATGGTGAGCCGAGGACGGACAAAAAGGAGGGACCGTACGGAGGAAAAGATGCCAACAATAACTGCTTGTGAAATGACCACAAGGCTGCTGAAATGGCTTCTTGCCTAGCCAGGCTAGTTTTTGTCACAACAAGCCAAGGTGGGAATGAGCACAACGCTCCCGTGTACAAGGCCCAGGCTCTCCGCATCAGCTTGTTGCCCTCCTCCTCAAGTTTCATTACCCCAACAGAATTCTCCTTTCTGCGCTTGACCTACCTATAGGTTACGTCTCCTGGGATTTTGTCTCATACACAGAGTTACCTCCTGCTACACCTTCTGGTAATAGTTTTGAGACCTCCCAACTGAGAGGCTGTTTTCTAAAATTAGAAAAGGGGGGGGGGAGAGAGACGATGCTTGTTTGAAAGCCCTCTTAAGGAATACTTTGGTGGCAATCCCCTTAGTTATGAGGGCCAGACACTAATTTCCCCATTTCAAACTGTTTTAAGGGATCAGCCATCGCGTTTGAAAGATCCTGAGACGGAGCCAAGTGCCAGGCTGGAAGTAATCTGAGCCAAGGCTCAGTGCCGGAATTTGATCTGAATGGGAAGAGTGACTTTAAAAGTTTGTGCCTTCTAATTGTACAATGGACTTAAACTGGAGTGACTCTACAGAGGATTGCTTAGCTAGAAACCTAAAGAAGGTGACTCAGAGAGACCGGGTCCTTGTTCAGCCACTTCTATTTTAGAAGATGGAAGGCTGAATCCACAAATGCAGCCAAACGAGATGGCAGAGCACTGATGTGGTAAAATGCACTTTCAGACTGCACATTTTTTAAATATTCCCCTTAAATAATTAGCACAGCAAGGAAACAGGTAGACCCGAAGAGTTCCATGCTGACCTCGTTCTTTACTTGCAGGAAGCTGTTCTAGTTTTTTTTTAATGGAAAAGGACTAAAACATGTTCTCCTCGAGTACTCTGATGCCATCCACTCTTCTCCCTCAATCAGCTGGAAATACACACATCTACCCTTAGACAAGAATCACCCTTAGCTTTCATTTCCTCATCCATAAAATGGGAATTATAATGCTTGCCTTGAGGATGGATGAGATATCGCAAAATGTTTTTCAAAACAAAAGGCAAAATGTAATGATCTGCAACAGAGAGCCATTATGGTGTAGTGGTTCAAACCCCTACTTTACCATGAGGTTTGTGGGGGTGGGCCAGTTACCAACCTAACCTACTCACCAAGACATTGTAAAGGTAAAATGGGGAAACAGCACCATAAAAACATACTAAACTGGTATAGGTAGGAACAAACTGCATTTACTTTGAAGTCTGAGCCATCTTTAGCACAGTCCGTTACTTCCTATCCAGGGAAAGGAAAACTCATCAAATGCTCTGGAAGTTAGAGGCACATGAGTAACTCTTAACATGGTTTTCAAAAGAAACACTAAAGGACATGTACTTCATAGTCTAGACTGTATCCTTTGTCAGTGTTAATATAACACAGAAAGCAGCCATTTTGCTCACATACTGTATATGCAGAAAGTTCCAAGTTCAGACCCCTAATATCTTTGCCCAAAACCCTGCAGCTACTAGTCAAAGTAGACAATAACTGAGTCAAATGGATCAATGGTCTGACTTACTATGAGGCAGTTTCGTATGTCCATATGTGGAAAAACTGATTTGAATTACAGACATGGAGGACTAAAGTGTCATTTGTGGAAGCAATTTGGACTCAACTACCCAGAGAAGCCAATTCTATAGCATTAGATCATTTTGTAACAAGACAAAACAAAATGAATCCTGGTCAAAATCTACCCTTGGCTTGAAGAATTCCAAAGGGGTAGCTGTGCTAGTCTGTTGTGGGGTGGGGGGTGGGGGGAATAAGCAAGTGTCTTCAGGCACTTTAAAGACCAACAAGATTTTATGTCACCATAAGCGTCCATGAGTTAGTTCTCACTTCATTAGATGCATGGAGTGTAAGCTCTAGATGAACACTACTTACCTGTCAGAAGCCATTATCCTCATGGAGATGAGAAGAAGCATCCCTGTCATGCATGTATACATACTCAGAGGCAGCTGAGCTGTGTCCCTTACACTCATTAAAGGTGTATTACATGGTAGCAGTAACTACCGAGCTGGATCCCAGGATTGCTAGCCTGTGAGCTTAAAGCCCCTCAAATGAGCTCTTTCATGTAATGGAAGAGGTAGAGTCCAGCTCAAATATGCGTGCATATGTTAAAGGGGCCTAAGCACACAGTCCAGCAATAATTAGGTCCAGCCCCTCTTCAGTAGTTACTGCCACCACCTGGAATACTGTAGTGAGTAACAGGGAACACAGCTGAGCTGGCCGGCTTAAGCATGTGTGTTTACACAACAGGGAACCTTTCTTGTCCACCCCTTAATGAAGCAAGATCAAATACACACACACACACACAAATGATGTTAGTTTTTATAGAGTGTCCTGACTCCTGTTTGTTTTGGCTTGAAGAACACCACTATGGAGATCAAAAGGTCATACACATTAACTCAATAAAGAGGCATTCATCACCTCTCTCTGTAAAATCTTAGGCAGATCCTTGTATGCGCTTGCACCTTTGCATTTGCTACCAAAGCTTAGTTTCATTTATATGTTCTCTGTAAGGATCCAGCCTACTCCTAGATTTTCCCCCCATCCCAATCATTTGCATTTTAGGTTAAAAAAACCTCACAAATGGCAGCACTAGAAAAGAAAATGGCTGCCATTTTATAATCTCGGCTTTTTAAAATCTAAAAGGTGCAGAAATGGTTACTATCTTCGATGGTTTTAAAAAGAGATTGGACAAATTCATGGAGAATATATCTATTAATTACTATTAGCCAGAGTAACTATAGAACTTCCATGTACAGAGGTAACATACCATGGACTACCAGTGTCCACACAGCAGTAGGAGCAGGTTGTAAGTATTCAAGCCAGAGAGGTCACCTCTGTCTTGAAGGCACTATCTGTGGTGCATTGACAGCAGCTGAATCTCATACTAGAAGTCAAGGGAAGGCAAATTTGATGCCATCACGTTAAACAAGCTCACTTCCTCATCCCATTAAAATATGCAAAGAGGGATGACACAGAGGTCATATATGCCACTGAGCTTCCTTCATACTACCTGTGTGCATATTTTTGTGGAAGGATAGAAAGTGGGGGAGAAATTTTTTTTTATAAGATCAAGTACACAATTGAACCAGTATAGATGTTACCTCTGAATTACATATCTGGAAAATGCAAATACCAGTTTAGCATCATGTGACAAAAACACCTAGAGACTAGAAGGTGCAAGTCAACAAGGTCTTCCCAGATGGAATAATAAGGTTGAGCTTTATTGCATCATTGCACTTTCAGTAATTATAGTCACCCTGACTAATAAGCCTTCTTAATTGGAAAGAAACTGTTTCTGGAGCCCATAGATTATATGGAAGGCATTAATGACGGTGCATCAAAATGTCAGTTTCCCCTCTGCTTTGCCTTTTAAAAAAATGCACCTGGAAGCTTTCAATGTCGCTGCCTGGAGACCACACCCTGGAAAGTCAAGCAGGCTTTGCAACTCAGATAGCAGAATCAGCACTTACAGGACTTACTTTGATTCAATCCAGAATCCCCAGACTTCAGTCCCAGGACATTCAAACAAGGTAAAGAGTAATTAGTAACTAACATCCTTGCCTTTTTATACTAGGTGCTGAGCCAAGGATTCCTTGCATATCATGTGTGGGAGCTCTCAGATCTTCCCAGCAAGGGCTTCCTGACTGACTTTAAAGGAGGAAGCAACAGTATGTAAACTGGGGCTTTGAACCTCAGGTCCCAGCCCAGAAGTAATAAAGGCATACAAGTTGAGGGCACAGAAGAAATGGGGGGGGGGGGGAATAAATGATGTGAAGGGAAAACCCCACCCAACCCAAATCTCGCCAATCTGGTGTAATGGTTAGGAGTGTGGACTCTAATCTGAGAGAACTGGGTTTGATTCCCCACTCCTTCACATGCAGCTGCTGGTGTGACCTTGAGTCAGTTACAAGTTCTTTCAGAGCTGTTCTCTCAAGGGCAGTCCTTGAAAGAACTCTCTCAGCCCCACCTATCTCACAGGGTGGGTGTCTGTTGTGGGGAGGGGAAGGGAAAAGAGATTGTAAGTCGCTCTGAGACTTCTTCAGGTAGTGAAGGACAGGGTATAAATCCAATCTCTTCCTCGTCATCATCTCCTCCAAGATATTCTAGGGAACTGACAGGCCAATCTCCCCATCCCTATGCATTTTCCTTGTGGGCTCAACTGCCGCTAACATTCTATGCCTTGTGGAGGGCAATGGACCACTTCAGTCTTCTTTTATGCCTTCTAGAGGACCATATGCCTTTTTAAAATTTACAAAATAATAACTTTTCTGCAAACTTAAAAATCCTCTAAGCAAAACCCCCTACCAGAGGGAACGAGCAAAAGACCCATGAGGAATAGGGGGGGGGAGATATAAACAACTGGGAAATCTCCCCCCATCATGTTTCTATAAACTTCTCAGAAGCCTGAGCAGACTAATTTCCCTCTTGCAATCTCCCCACCCCTTATCAACTATTTTCAAGGTTCTGTGCCCAATGGATCATGCTTAGTTCTCAACAGAACATTCTGAGGGGGGTTCTTTTTGTTTTGGTTAATTTGGGAGTCCCAAGTGCGTAGAAACTTCCTTTGTTGTGTGTGATGACCTAGGTTTTCTGCTTTTATGATTTGCATTAGCCACCCACCTTACCATTAGATAAAACAAGAAGGGAACATATGATGGGAGGGTGAATGTCCCTTCTTCTCCACTCCCCAGTGCTGCCCACATAACCTCCTCTTGCTCCAGCTCTGCTTACTCCCTATCTGGTTGTTCTTTTTCCTTCCTCCCCCTCTTGTCCCAGACCAGATCTTTCTTCCTGTCCAGCTCCTCTCCCGCATAGTTCTTCCTCCCCCTTTCTGTTTGTCCTGTTCCTGGTGCTGGGCCCAGTGACACCTTTCTGGTTCCCATTTTACCCCAGCATCCCTTGCATTCCTCCCTCACCCCTGCTGGCTTTACTCTGTTCCCCCACCTCCTCACTTCTTATTTCACAGGGGTCCTTTGGCATGCTTTTTAGGTTGCCTAGGCAACCCAATATGGCAACCAAGATCTTGCAATGTAGTCTCATGAGACAACCATGTTAGCCTTTTTCTTTAATCCTTTTTCTTTTTAACTTTTAGGATTTTTCTGCAATTTTGGAGGTTCCCAGAAACATCTACTGTAGCTCTGGACTCCCTGTACCGCCTGAGGGGAGCACCCACGGCTATCTAGTACAAGGTAAACATTATGATTAGTTCTTTCCCAGTCTCACCAGAATGTTTAGTCATATGCTCTGACACTAAGTAACACTATGTCAAAACAGAGACTGTAAAATGAGGATATGTCTGTACAGTCGGTTGAAAGCTATGGGATTGTGTGTCCAATGCATACCCCCCTCCAGCAGCCACAAATTTCTGCTTATCAATAAGGAATTTTGACTTTGTGAAGACAGGCCTGGCAGAGAGGAAAAATAACTCAGTTTCACAAGTGAGGTTGGTCAACTCTGAGTTAACAAAGACCAGCAAGTGGAAAAATTATGTAATTTGCTTATGTTGCAAGGTAATTTTCCATTCACTGAACAGAAGCTGGAGGTTAAAATGCACTCTTCCTGAGAATGGGAAGTTTACCCTCTAGGGCCTGAATTTGTGCGAGGGGAGAGAGGTGTACTGGCCATTGTAAAATAAAGCGTGTCCCCTAAACAGCCACCAAGTCCTGCTGAAAACTGCTATAGAAGGAGGAGAGGAAAACCAGAATTCATGCAGATCATCACTCACATCTGCAGCACACCACATGCTTACAAGAAATGCAATGAAGAGAAACAGGAAAAGGGAAGGGAAGGCTTCTGAGTGCCAACCCAGCCTGCTTCCTGATCTTCTGCCCAGCTTGAGGCTACAGCCTCTGGGTAAGCTGGCTTCGTATGCAGGTGCAACAGTGTTTGGGCTGGCTGATCTCCAGGACTGCAGGTAAAGGCAGCTAAAGGCAAAGACTACACTGCAGTCAAATTTGTGACGTATATGCCTACATTACAGTTCAGCACCACAGGACAGAAGATGTGGATTCAAACCTTCTGCCACACAGCTCACTGTGTGACTTTGGGCCCATCACTCATTCTCTCTCTCTCTCTGCATGGCAAAGAGGTTAGAGTGCCAGACTAGGATCCGAGAGAACCAAGTTCAAATCCCAGTGTGCCATCGAAGCTTGCAGGGTGACCTCGGGCCAGTCACACACTCTTAGCCTAACCTATCTAACAGGGTTGTTGTGAGGGTAAAATGGAGGAGAAAAGAACACTGTTTTGGGTTCCCACAGGGGAGAAACGTGGGGTATAAATGAAGTAAATAAAAATGAAGTAACCCAACCAGAAAGGGATGTTGTGAGAATAAAACTGCAGGCTAGAGAATCTGGTACACTGTTCTGAGGTCCTTGGAGGACAGGCAAGATAAAAAAATACGATCCAGGAAGAGATGTATACAGCCATGTTAGAAGTTAAGCATCTTTAGCATCTGCCCACATAAGGAGAAATTTAGCAATCAGCTGTTTCTCTGGATCAGAAAATCAGGATGTGGATGCATGGTAAATACTCTCAACCACACGAGATGATGCTGTAAGCTGACTAGCTCCCAATATGGATGCATTGCTCCCTGCCCTAGTAAGCTACCACCTGGTTAACAGTCACTGGTATTCAGAATCCAGAGAGCAGTCCAACCTAGTTGATGGGGCAAGCGCTTGAAGCCTATTGGGGCTTCAGGAGCTGTATCAGCACTGTGACCTGCCAAAGCACACTGCCCCTTACTTCAGAATTAAAGTACCAGGCAACTCTTTCTTTCCGCATCCTGCTGTGTGTCAGTAGCTACTGGCACTGATATTTTGAGCAAAGAGATGGGTGAGGTTCTTACAGGAGCTGCTTGAGCTTTGTGGATCTGCTTTCCTTCCACTTTCCAAGCACCACATTTACATTTCAGTCTATTAGGCCTTCTTTTAACCTTTGCTCAGCATAATTCTACAAGCTACACAGTGATGATGATTGTTATTATTCTCATTAGCAAGGACTCCATGTCTCTATGGCACTTCACAAACAAAGCTAGCTAAGCAGCAGTCTGCCCTATGCCAGCCCCCCTCCCTGCCAAGGGATCAATATCTCACTGCCCTTATTATTTTAATTTTAATGCCTCTTGTGAGGTTTCAAAACAGAAATAATTATAAGCTAGTGATGAAAGTTTCTTACTTCCCACAGAGCGCGGGAGACCTCGGGGTTCAATTAAGTGACAAGAGAAAACAGTGAAGATAGTACCCTGGGTTTGCGCTCCCTCTCCACAACATGCTTGGCTTGTTATTTTTATCTGTGCCACAGCTTAGGTAACCAGACTTAATTGTCACCCAGATGGGGCCTAAGGCTTTCGCTCAGGTGAAAATGTGCTTCATAGTAGAAGTCCCCAACTAGGGATGTGGGGCCATTAAGAGACTTCCTTACTGCTCCAACTGTTGTTCTGACAACCAAAGAGGCACAAACGCTCTCTTTTGGGGCAGGAGAAAGGAAGACGATCAGAACCAATGCTCCCTCTAAGCTGTGGAGTCTTGTGAGCAAAAATTCTACTTTGTGAGCTACTGGCATTGAAGTTGGGAGCAAGCGATTTGGCCACTGCATAAATTAGTTTGCTCTGGAGCCATCCTTCCTGAGCGAAGTCAAAAATGTGTGAGCCGGAGGCTGAAAAACTGTGAGCTAGCTCACACTAACTCAGCTTAGAGGGAACACTGAGCACTGGATTCTTTCAACCTTGGCAAAAAGCAAGGCAAGATTGAAGAATAGGTGAAACAAGCAGGAACACAGCAGCAGAATCCCACTGAAGAAGTCTGACCTGAAAGCACTACAGGGAACCACAGAGAAGCATGTGACATACTCAGGCTAGTTGGCTATCATTTCCTCCTTTGGTCACAGCGTAGTGGGTCAAATTCCTGCTGGGCATCCCACAAGTTTCACATTTGGGATTTCCTCAGGGCTCATTGTCCCCACAGGAAATGTACTCTCAAATCCAAAAGGAGCAACTCATGCCACTAAAGCAGACTGCCGTAGCTTGAACGATGAGGGGATAACCTGACAGCCCCCTCCTGCCAAAAGAGCAGAGGCAGCTAAACTGAGCTCATCAGTTCTTATGTGACCATATGGGGAACCCATTAGCAGAAGCACCTTCATACTCCATGTTCACCCAGCCTTGCTTCCCCGGTACCCAATTTGGCCTCGGGTGTTGGCACTTTATTACTGAGATGCATATTCATACTGATGTCCTTTTGTTTGCACTTCTGCCAACAACAGTTACATCAAGTCAGAGCCAAAAAGCAACACACTTTTGATGAAGAGTTGGATTAGAGAAGAAAAGTGAACTTTTGCCGGCAGGAGGCAGCAAGCAGAGGCATGTTTTGAAGAGGTGAACACACATGAAGCCTCTGGGGTTTAGAAAAGAGTGTAGTTAATTTATGCTTATGAAGACACACATACACAGAACATGATCACCTCCTGAACTCTCCTATGTAAAGCAGGCTTTTGTTTTTTTAAATTTGCAATTATTTTCCAACTACAACATGCCTAATGAAATCCAGATTTCATCCTTAAAGGCAAAGTATGGCACAGACAAAATTAAAGGCTGCATTCTGCAACCGATACAGGATATTTATTTCTATTTAGATTATTTTATCCTACCTTCATATGATTTTCAAATACACATTGTATTAAAAATTACAACATAATATCAGGAACACAATAAAAATACTAAAATGATTTAAAGCTCAGATAGCAACATTAAGATAAGAAATCAACAGAAATATTCCAAAGCTTCCTCTAGAAAAAGCACATTGAACAGCTGAAAAAAGGCAGCATAATATCAGGAAGTTATGAATTCCTAACGTAAGGGCAACTGCCAAAAAGGCCTTGTCACTAGTTCCCACTAAGCTTATTTCTAGGAGCGCAGGCTCCTGAAGCAGGGTACCACCTGAGAATCTGAGGTCTCAACCAGATGTTTATGGATTGAGGCTGTCTTTTCAATCTTGGTCCTAACCATTTAGCTCATTAAAGACTGAAGCCAGCACTTTGAATTGGGTCCCAAAATAAACAGTACAACTATTGCAGCGATGTAAATAAATCTAGTTTTATACAGTCATCATGAAAAGTCTAGTTTTTGGATAACGTGAAGTTTCCATACAGTCTGCAAAAGTAGCCCCACTTATCACAACAGTTTAATCTAGATGTAACTAAGGCATGTTCCCTGTGGCCAGGTCTGCTCTCTACTGGAATGGCCACAGTTGACAAACCAGTCTAAACTGGTAAACACAGTACTGGGTCACCTCTGCAGTTTACTGAACAAGCAGCAGTGATGGAGCACCCCCAAGCTAAAAGGGGAAAAGCAACCCACCCAGAATACATTGTATAGTTATTCCAAAATCAACTTTATTCTAACCCACTGCACTTCCGTTTGTTCGCCCATGCTGCAAACAAGAACCAGGAATGCTCCAGCTTTGGATTACCTGCACTGAACATGGCGATAGATATCATGGCCTATAAGGGCCCTTCCAAAATTTAGGATTCTGTTCAAGTACAATGACAACGTTATGGGTGTTATGGGTAGGGTTGCTAGGCACAGTCTGGCAACCAGTGGGAGACTTCAGGAGGACACATGGGGGCAGGGGTGTAGACATCTCAGCTTCCTGGGGGGCACAGGACTGAACCTGGTCCAGGCACACATTTAGTAATCTATATTACATTATTTAAATACAAAATTATTTACCTTTCAAAAAAAAAATGTCATTAGCAATTATGAGTTGTTGTTTTTTTAATTCACTCGTAATAGTCTGAATCTCAGTCAAAGAAAAGAGGATCCTGTGAATGGAAAGATGTCATGAACACCTTCACTGAGACAATTTGAGTAAATATTTCATTTCTGTATGAAAGGAAAGACTTCCTCCCCCTCTCACTTTTCCTCACAGCTTAGGCTGTGTGTGTGACTGGCCCAAGGTAACATAGTGTGTTTTGTGGCTGTGGCGATTGAACTCTAGTCTCCCCGGTCTTAGACCAACACTTTAACAACTCTACCACTCACATACAAGATACTCAATATGAATCTCCAAATGCATCTCAGAATCCACAGTAAATACTGGCTTCTCAGATACCCTGCCCTGAAATTATGGGAGCATTTGTTGGGTTGAAGTAGGTCCAGGACAGCAGAATCACCTCACTTTCTATATTTGGTGAACCAGCCCCGCTGCCCCCTGTAGTTTACACCCCTGCATGTGGGTGCTGTCAGTGACAGCACCTCCGGGAGAAACCCAGAAGTGATGTCTTGCTTCTCTAGGAATCAACAGACACCACAGAGTTGCTGGTGATTCCTAGAGAGGGTGGACAACATTTCTGGTGTTCCGCTGGAAGTGACATCATGCCATCTGCCTGAGGGCCTTTTTTTAAAAAAATCCAACCACCTTTTTTGAGCAGCAGGAGGAAATGAGAGCTGGGAGTTGGGGATATGCCATGGGTTTGACAGCCCAAGTTGTGGGGACAACCAGTGATATAGACTGTATCCTGGAAGAAGGTCACTGTAATGTGAAATACTGAGAGAAATCCTCATTGAGCTGTGTCCAAAGTGACAGCCCAGGGAATATGGCCATTTGTTAAAGAACTAGATACACAATGAAAGTCCATGTTGGTTTTCTAGGCCATAAGATTAAACTTATCCACCCATAATACAAGTTTAGAGACTGCTCTGAGTTCTCACATATTTGTCAAAGCTCTAGGATTTATTTTTTTAACACAAAACCACAGTAATTCACGTGGTTTTCCAACCTACCATCTCTGTATCAAGATAACATGATTCAGGCCACTTGTTGAGGATTTGTGGTTGGCAAACACACTGAGCACTTGGGGGAAAATAAAGAATGATTTAAAAGTATGAAATATTGAGTCAGGAAAACATAAAACACTTAAGCAAACAAGAAAGAAGTAAAATAGCATTTAATATTTATAAAATTTGAATATGTAAAATTATGTTTACAAAATAGCATTTTATTCTGACAACAGATCTTGGAGAAGCTACAGATTCACTTATATTAAGAGTACACAATAACAACTTCTCTGAAAAAATATTAAGGGGGCTACATTGTTCCTGTAACTACAGGAAATTGTTTACATTACAATTAACTGTTCCATTTTTAACCTATGATCTCATCTTTTTAAAATCCTCTCTGTAGCCACAATGCACACTCTCTGGAGCACCACAGGTATCTGAACTCCCCCCCCCCTCCAGGAATTACAACTGATCTCCAGGTGAAAGAGAGCCGTTCTCCTAGAGAAAATGGCTGCTTTGGAGGGTGGACTCTATGGCACTCTACCCCATTGGGGTCCCTCCCCTCCCCAAATCCCGCCCTCCTCAGAACCTGCAGCTGGCAATGCTGTACTGCCATCATTCCCCCCACCCACCCAAACCTCTCTACAGCACAAAACACTTTCCACTCTCTCTGCCAGTACCTCTGCCAGTATCTATTTACCTCTTCCAAGTCTTTTCCCCTCTCAGTTTCCTCCCTCCCTCTCCTCATCCACCCTTTCCATTCCAACACTTCTCATTTCAATCTCTACATTTTGCTGCTGTCCCCGCCCCCTCCCACAACCTAATTTCTGTTCCTTGCTCCACAGCATGCAAGGCATTGGCTGGCCAGAGAAAGAACAATGCAGTAGACGATGTGATTCTCCCATCCCCATTTCTGAAGGGTCTGGGTGGCCCTGGATGCTCTCTTAAAGATATGGAAAAGGCCGCAAGCCAGCAACGTTTACACCAGGAGGGGGACTGCCACCGGCCCAAGAGGTTTTACATTATGCAGACCTGACAGATCTTTCTTGGAAAGCAAAGTTCAGACTGTCTCGAACTGGATGAGACCATCAGCAGCATTACTATGGAAACTTGGGCCATTAGATTACACTGAGTCACACAGGACTCCTCCCTCTTCAAGGAAAAATACCTTTGAAATATAGTGATTATCACAACCTCTCTTGAGCTAGGGAATATCTTTAGAATCTTTTCAAGTGGCTATCAAGCAACTGGAGGTTTTTTTAAAAAATAACTAAAAAGAACCTAACTCGAGGAAAAGAGACTCCATTTTAACAATTTCACCGATGTAGCCTAATCTGTTTTGGAAGAAAACTCAGGTCCAGCTGAACAAAAAGGCAAAGAATCAGTCAGAAGTGTGTGTATGTGCGTGCACGCACACATACACACGCATACACACGCATTCACAGCTAGGGAAGAACAGGCTAAACACAACCTATATAGACTTTTTTTTTTTTTTAAACAATCAAGCTGGTTAAACACAAGGACAAATATTCACACTTCGATCATTGTTTCCATATTTAATGAAAGCTGCTGCCTAATTTAATTCCATAACACCTATGACTGTCTTTACCTTCCACTCTTGAAAGCAGAAACAGCGCTATTTTAACCATACACAGCATTATTAGCCCATGGAACTCACTGCTACTGAACCTAAACAGAAGCTCAATCTATACAAGGGTTATTTCCCATTATTGTGATACTCCGCTATTACTCAACACAGTCCAGATGACATTCATCCCAACCCACTGTATTCCTTGTTCTGACCCTTCTTCCCCCTACCCCTGGACAAAATTTGTGTTGGTTTATTTAATATCAAGTGCTACAGTCTTGAGCTGGTTAGCCCAGGCTAGCTCAATCTCTTCAGATCTCAGAAGCTAAAGAGCATTGACCCTGGTTAGTATTTGGATGGGAGACCACCACGGAATTCCAGGGTTGCCATGCTGAGGCAGGCAATAGCAAACCACCTCTCATCGCCTCTTGCCTTAAAAACCCTACAGAGTTGCAATAAGTCAACTGTGACTTGATGGCACTTTACACACACACATACACAGCAGCAGCACTGTATAACTGATGTGGGCTACCGGAGCACTTTGTCCTCTAGCCAAAATGAGGGACTTTGCTGAAATCATTTAATTACCTCAGCCAACTCTTCTCCCTCCCCAGCTTCTTTTTCTTCTTCTTTTTACATTGAAGGCAGTTGCTGTGACTGTTTGCTTAAGCACTCTGACCTGCCCAAGGAAAGGGAACAGGCTGTGATCCTAACCCTGCACACCCACTCACCTTTGCTGATATTGACTTAACATAAAGAGACAGGAGATCTGATCACATCTCAGTCTGGTTTACATGAACTGTAACCTCAGGAATGGCAGTCTTTCAAACAGATTAGCTTAGGAACATCCCCCCACCCCACCCCAATCCAATCAGAGAGAGTGGGGAGAATAATGGCAGTGACAAAGGTAAGCATATATATGGGTAAGCAGCAAAAATTAAAGAGGCGATGTTCTTTGAGATCTAGAGAAATGAGAAGTCAGTCTGCAGTAACAGCATAGAGACTGTAGGACTATAACCAAACTGCATAGAGATTGTAGGAATATAACCACAAAGGGATCAGAGAGAACTACCATCAAGGTTCCAAGAAGGAAGAAGGTAGGGCAGGGAAGTTATATATATATTAAACAAAGATCAAGATCAGAATGTGAGTCCTTGGACTTGGTGTGTAATATGTGAAGATGAAGAAGTACAAAAGTTCATAAATTCACTAGTGCACATGCATGTACAAAAAATTAGAGAAGGGTGATTGCAGGCAACAGATACCACCTTTTATAAAGGCACGACTGCATTTCTGTGGACAGGACTTGTGGGATGTCAACTGAGTATGTAACACCGTACCATATATCACAGTATTTAGTGCAGGAAACCCACTTCCACATGAAAGCAGGTCAGCAGCCCCTCAGAAGCACAAAAAGAGACCTCATACCCCTTTTCCTAGAACTAAGAACTACTTCACAGAATAGCTATCAGTTCAAGGTACCTGCCTCACATCATCACCTTGATGGGTGGCAATAACAGGAAAATGCCCAGCCATTGCCCAGTTCCAGCAGCATCTGCCTATGGCAATGTGATCACATTATCTGTTCAGAAGTTATGAATCTTCTGTGCCACCACACACATTGGGATGGTGTGCAGAAAGTCCCAATGAAGCTTGGCATGCCACAGCAACATGCACATACACATGCCTGGGTCTGGCCACTGAGCCCAGGCAAAGCACCTTCCTGCAGCTATCAGGCTTTTGGGGAGTTATGCAAACAGGATCACCAGAAGCATCTAACCCCCATGTTTCCCAGCCTGAGCTACCACCTGATATTTCAGGAGTCCCACGTGGGTCTGGATTAGCACCAAGTATTGAGAAGGGCAGATTTTTCTGTCTATTCAAGCCTCATTTGTATGTATACCAAAACCAGATCTAATCCCCACCCCCCCAAAAAAACCCCTAATGCTTGCTGAAACCAAGAGCGTGATCCAGTACACAACACAGGAAGGGCTGTTATGTATTCTCACTTCCACTGAAGAAGTAATTTATACTGGTCATTATGTTACTGGAACCTACATTATACAATGCCTCTGTTTTTTATATTGGTAATAATTTTACAGCACTTTTTGAGCTGGGCAATTCCTGTATCACATCACCACCACACCCTGTCCCTGTTTGAATGAGAAATCATGACTTGTGCAAGGCAACCCACAGCTCAGCAGGAGATTCTACCTAAAAAAAATCTAACTGCTGGTTCATGATAACCCTGATTTGGAAGCTGCTGAAGAGTGCTGGTCTGAACACTTGCATGTCTTGAATGATTTATCCCACAACAAAACTGTGGAGCTGGAAGGGACCCCAAGGTCATCTAGTCCATCCCCTGTACAATGCAGGAGATTCACAGCTACTCCTCCCACACATACCCCTAGTGACCCATGCTCTATGCCCAGAGGAAGGCCAAAAAACTCCAGGATCCCTGCGCCAATCTGGCCCAGAAGGAAATTCCTTCTAGACCCCAAAGTGGTGAGCAACATTACCCTGGGCATATAGGAAAGGGCCACAGGAGCCGAGCACTGGCTCATCCCTTCCTGCCCTCCCTCTCATGATCTGCCTCAGTTCATAGTGATATACTCCTGCAAGAAAAGTGCTTTTCATTTCAGTATTTGATACTAGGATAAATGGACAGCCCAAGGAAAAAATAAAAGCCCAGGGAAAAGTTCAGCAAACTTCTGCTTCATAGCTAAATACCAAGGCCTAGAACTCACCCTTTGATTCCCCTGCCTCCACAGCCTGTCACAAATTGAGATCAGGAAGGAAGGAGTTTTATCCCCACTCAAAAAAATTTTTCCATTACACAGGACACAAGAGAGGTAACGAGTGCTAGAAGAATACAATTTCTGAAGCATCTGAGGTAAGAGAACACCATCAGCCTTGAGTAGAACATGCACCGGGTGTGTGGGAGAGTGAGAGGCAACCACCACCAAGAGGGACACAGAGCAGAAAGTCCACATCTCTGCATGGAAGGAAGTGGCTACTTTGAATTGCTCCAGCTGCCTAACCTCCACCTATTTCTGTCAGACTCAACGGAGATGCTGAAAGATTAACCACTTCTTAATTGCTGCTATATAAGACAGGGATATAAAACACAATCAGGTCCGATTTATGGTTGGCCTTTTCTTAGTAACTCTATGTGGAATATCACTGCAAGCAGTTCTCTAAGAAATCATTTTCTACTTTGAGATCTGCTTGCAGTGACATTCCAAACAGAGACAACTTGCAGGGAGAGGAGCAAAAAGGAGGAAACAGTCGCCAAAAAGATACGCCAACACTTCCCTTCTGCTTCGTTACATGAAAAGGTAATTACCCAGTGCATTCAACAACTTTTGCAGTCACACTAGGCACCACGTTGATCCCTGATGGTTCTTACCCAATGACGAGTCATTGTACTGGGGTCATTGTACTGCATGTGCCTGGCTTACAGAGCCATATGTGCATGATTTTGGATTCATTTTCTTCAAGATATGGAAGGTTCCATCAGTCAGAGAAACGAAGGTATGGACACAGATAGTAATACCTGTGTATAACATTAGAGGTCATGTGCACAGCATGAGTAGGCAGGATGCTTCACAGCTGGAGAGCTTTTCTACCTTCTTGACCTTGACAAAGTTCTTTTTTTAAAAAAACCCAGAGTAAAAAAACCTTCTGTTTTAAAAAAATGTTCTCCGCAATCGTACATCAAATCAATGACAAATTTAAAGCTGCCTTTTTCCAGATTGTATGGAAGGGTAACTGAAGAAAATGAACAATGTACTTCACGGTGCAAGTATGGAAAACCATGCTGCTACTTCAAAAGATCTCCAAGGGAAGGAAAGGACAGAAAAGAACAATAGGGTTCCTTGCTCCCTCCTACATTGGCTGGAAGGATTTTCCAAAGCTTTGGTGTTGTTGCTAAGCCCTCCCTATAACTTGACCCTAAAGTCTGTCATCATAAACAATTTAAATCCAAACTTTAAATATAGATACAAAAGACAATAAGCAAAATGTCTGAAGTACACAGCAGGCAAGGATGTAGAGATTGTATTTTTATTTGTTTGAAAAATGTGTACCCCTCCTTTCCACTCAATTAGAGCCCAAAAGGAAGACACTTAAAAAGACATTAAAATTCAACTTTAAAAACAATACATCTAAAACAAACATGATGAAGAGTCAAAAAGGGAATGCTGAACTAAACAAAACAGTATTCACCCCCTGGGGGAAGACAGACAGTTACAGACAAATCTCCCTGGGGAAGGAATTCCACGGTTTTGATACCGCAACTGAAAAGGCCCTTTCCTGTGCTGTACCCAAGTAGCCTCAGATAAGGAAGGCACCCAAAGCTGGTCCCTGAAGATGATGATAACAATTGGGTAGACTCATGTGGGAGTAGGCAGTCCAAACCAGTGCAATCTGATGTGGTAACAGTGAGATGGCCTTGACAGCAAGATGGTCATCTCCGAGCACAGAAGCTTGAATCTTGTGTCCGATTTGTAGAATTCCAAGTGATGGCAGTGGCAAGAAGCATCTCTTACCATTGACAATTAGTTCACAAAAACATTCTCCCTCACCCTCTTCCTTTTCCTCTCCCCTCCCCTGCAGTGCTTGCAGCCTCTTCCCGCACACTTAGCTACTTTTTCTATATTTCCCTTGGCAGCCTCCAACCTCACTCACTCATTTGCCCCCTTTTTTCCTGTTCACTTCCCCTATCGGTGTTCCCTTTTCCTCTTTCCAGCTTTATCTTCCCTTCCTCCCATCTTTTGGTTTTTTTCCCCATCTGACTCGCTCCCTCTCCCCCATTAATGGCAGTGGAATCCTAGCAATCCCCCAAAGGGCCACCAAGATGTCACAACACCGTCTCACAACACCTCAGAGGCACACTTTTCTTAAAGAAGCAGACATTGCTTCTATGATTTTTGGATTTTTTAAAAAACGTATTTCATATCACTCTGCAAACTGGGGCTTTCCCCAGGCTTGCAGAACAGGACCCCCCCAACAGGGCTGCCTCTTCCACCTGCTTGGCTCACATGGCGACAGTTCCTACTTCTCTCCCCTTCCCCCTGAGTGGCTCTCAAGCAGCAGGGGGAGGGAGTGGTGGCTCCTGCTCTTCCCTCTCCGCATAGTGTCGGTGTCACGTATTTGGCTTGAGCAGTGGTGGTTCCCTTTGCCTTTGTTCCCTCAAAATGGTGGCTGAAAAAAGTGCTTCTTTAAAGTTACATGAGTAAACGGAATGGAGAATGAAAAGTCAATAGTGATTTAGAGGAATGGAAGTGTGGTACCTAAAACTTATTTCTATAAGTTTCAATGGAAAAAAAGTTTGTTTTAATGGCATCTCACACCACATTGGTTAGCCACTATATATGGCAAAGCTCATCTACAGTAGATTTTTTTAAAAAACAAACAAACGTATTTTGGGGCCATGTTCAAAAATTTACTCTTTTGGGAAATTGGTAATTCACTTTGTTAATGAAATGTTGAGTTGTAATATACCTCTTTATCCAAAAGTTATTCTGTTGGTTATTTAAAATGGCACATTGCCCTTTCAGATGTAGAACTAAGTCTTGGGCTTACTTACAGCTGCTAAATTGGCAAATGCAGCAAAATGGAAAAATTTACAACTTCCTTTGGAGAGTGAATGGTTCCACCGTATGTGGAATATTGCATAATTAAGTAAATGAATGTACTATCAAAGGGCCCAGAGAAATACTTTTAAATGTTCAGGTAAATCTATTGAGTACTGCAGAACAATACGGTAAAAGAGAAAGTGTTTCCTTATGTGTTTTATGAGTTATTATAATGCCTCTTGGTTTCTTTCTGTAGTTGGGCATATGAAATGCATTATGTTATTCATGGCATATTTTGAAAAGTCTAATTAAAAAAAAAAAGACTTACAACTACAAAGCATTCTATAGACGTTCCCTTGAAGAGTGCTCCAAAAGTACAGCCAGTGCTGAATGCAGTCACCTGCCTGCTTATGAGAATAGGAAGATAGGAGCATATTCAACCTTTTCTATTCCCTGCACCATTTGCTTATTAGCTTCCAAGCCCAATGCAATATGCACATGTTATAATCTTACTTAGAATATAGTAGGACTAGGTTGTCTCTTTCCTTGTGTACCTTTTCATCCCTTATATTCTCAAAGCAAGGTTCTGCTCCAAGTTCCTTTGCTCAGACTGATATGATCAGTTTACAGAACAGGGATGGTAGACCTGATAGCCTATGGCTCCATCCTGTAGCAATGCACCATAGTCCCTTATTATGTAAGGGAAGGGCTGTGGCTCAGTGGTAGAGCATCTACTTTGTACGCAGAAGGTCCCAGGAACAAGCCCTAGCATCTCCACTTAGAAGGATCAGGTAACAGGTGATGTGAAATATCTCTCTGAGACTCTAAAGAGCTGCTGCCATTCAGAGAAGACAATACTGATCTTGATAGACCAGCTCTTGGATTTTTTAAAAATGATGCAAGGCTATCATCTTCCAAAAAGCTTTTAATATTTGTCAAGGGTGTGTGCATATATTTCTACTCAATCCAATTTTACTAACAGTTCTCTATGGTTTCAGCACATTTATGATGTAGGTTGCTTTCAATGTTCCCTCTAAGCTGGGGAGCCTTGTGCACAAAAATTCTACTTTGTGAGCTGCTGGCACTAAAGTTGTGAGCGAGCAATTTGGCTACTGCATAAATTAATTTGCTCTGGAGCCGTCCTTCCTGAGCTGAGACAAAAATGTGTGAGCTGGAGGCTAAAAAACTGTGAGCTAGCTCACACTAACTCAGCTTAGAGGGAACACTGGTTGCTTTGATGCTTTCAGGACGAAAGCTGGGAAGACATTTTTT
>NW_015159711.1:2840714-2843774 GCF_001447785.1 Gekko japonicus
CAGAGTTCAAACAACAAAATTTGGAATATATTCTATAAAGAAAGGTTGAAAGAACTGGACTGATTTGTATATATGTATATTAAACCATGTCACTGGTTTAAGAAAGAAAGTGCAACTATTTACAATCACCTCAAGAAAGGGCATGAAACAATGCATGAAAGTAGAAGCAAAGTTACTTTGGGCTGGATAGCAACAATAATGATAATAATACTGTTTTAAAAGTATCTGTATCAGCTAACGTTTTTACGCTAACACATACATACCCTACCCAAATGCACTGTGTCACTTGTCTAAGTCAAGCCTCGATTATTACTACTTTTATAGCTGATTTTAAAAATTGGTATAATTAAAATGAGCACTCCAAGTTCTGCCATATTTAACTAGAAGGTCTAAGAACATGCATAGACTCTGATGCAGAATACTCAAAGGATCTACCTCTCCTCTGGCTCAAGGCTCTTTGTGCCAACTGCAGAGAGAAGTTTATGGAATAGAAACATGGCTTTTCTCTGATGTTGTTAATTTTGGTATTCTATTTGATATTGTAAATTATATCTTGTTTACTACCCCTTTTCTGTCAAAATAAAAAAGTCTTGAGTCTTTAAGACAACAAACACACTTAAATACAATGATCTGATCAATTCTTCACTTAAATGCCATACAATAGGTCACCTAGGAGAACACAGGACATACAAGAAGCCAATGTTGGATCAGGCCAATGGCCCATCCAGTCCACCACTCTGTCACACAGTGGCCAAAAATACCAGGTGCCATCAGGAGGTCCAGGACACTAGAAGCCCTCCCACTGTTGCCCCTCCCAGCACCAAGAATACAGAGCATCACTTGTCCCAGACTGAGAGTTCCTATCTGTAAGTAAAGGTAAAGGTTTCCCTTGCTTGAAAGCCAGTTGAATCTGACTCTAGGGTTGCGGTGCTCATCTCCGTTTCCAAGCCGAAGAGCCAGCGCTATCCAAAGACGTTTCCGTGGTCATGTGGCCGGCTGTTACCTTCCCACCGAAACGGTACCTATTTATCTACTTGCAATTTCTTGCTTTCGAACTGCTAGGTTGGCAGGAGCTAGAACCAGAGATGGGAGCTTGTACCGTGTGGCTAATAGCCACTGATGGACCTCTGCTCCGTATACCACTCCATCCCACATCCTGATGATAATCATATGTTTCCAGAAAACAAAGGATCACAACAATTCTTTTTCAACAGCAACGGTTGGGAGCAGGAATCCAGCAGAGACAAAGCTGCAAACACTGAAATTAACTTGTGACTGTTAATAGCTGGATCTTAGTATTCGCAAGGAGAGTGGGGACATAAGATTCTATGTGCACCTCTGTATGTAAAAGGAAGTTAAGGAAATTCACACAAGCACAGAACCCATAATGTTGTTCCTGTCTGGTTTTACCCATGACTGAAAACTTGGTTCTCGCGTCCAGTTGCTCAAGAAGGGCTCCCAAGCTTACTAACAAGCCCTCCTTGTCTCACTCCCTAAACCTACTTTTCTCTGCTGCTTACAGTGGTAGCCAGCAATCGGCTACCAGCTGCCATGTTTTCAATAAAACACACCACTTGCATAATGGTGAATACTAATCTGTTTTACAAATGTTACAGACGCTATTCAAACTGCACAAGAAAGCCAGAAATATCTCTCAGCCACTGAGAGGATTTGCAATCCACTTCTTAGGTTGGTGTTCCATTTTGGAGGATGGAACAGAAAGTTTTTGCTCAAAATTTGACATGTGATTGACACTCTTAATGATGCCAAGATGCCGATGCACCCACAAAACACCACAGTTTAGACTCTGAATGCTCAGGTGGCATAGCAACTTTGATTTGATAAGTTCTTTTATATACCAATCAGGCAAGCTGTGATTAAATTCTTAGGTTTGAGCACTATTTCTTGCACAGAAGGAAAGACTCACAGAAGCACACACCCCTTCCTTCTGCAACAGGACAGACAAGAGCTTACTACATTTCTGTAAGATTTAAAATTAGAATTATCAATGCAGCATGAGGACAGGTGAAGATATTTCAGCAGAGATGTGGTTCTATTCCATTATCAGCCCATGGGAACAGGGACTTGCTTGGTAGTGGAAGGATGCATCAGGGTCAGAAAAAAAGGGGGGGGGAAGGTGTGTGAGCAGTCACACTCCTACCTGCCCCCAGCAGCTCTAGAACCTACTCACCCACCCACCCAAGGCAAGGCAGAGGTTGAATTACAACAATAGAATATGCTAAAGGGTAGTCTGATTTCAAGAGTAAAAGGCATCAAAGCACACAAGAATTACCTATCAAATGGCCACTCATGGAACAGCAATGACTTAGAACAGCAGCATTTCCCATCAAAATGAAAATTCCAGGAACATACCCGCATCCCATCCCTAGTTAGGAAATGGATTCTTGGTAGTTCTGCAGTGCAGTCCCTTGATATATTAGGACTACCAGAACAGTCCCTCTGCCATTTCATTTAACAGTGGTCTTCTAAAGCTGTTTGAAGTTATTCCCCCCCCCCTTTGCAGGATTATTTTAGATGCCACTGAAATTCACAGCAGACAGCCTGGCCCAATGCTAAACTATTTTCAGCAACATCCAGTAACTGTTAAATTGTTACTTGCTTTGTGCCAAAACTACAGGCTGAACAGCTGGCTTTGGCCAAGCCAACACTTGACTGAATGTAGTTATGTATCCTTACATAACTACTTGGGGATGGCTACTCTGGAGCAAACACACATGACATAACCAATTACATTCCTGTTTGATACATCCTGAAACATCGAGAGTCTGTATTCTAATTAAATATTTTATTCACACAAAAAACAAAAAATACACCCTTAAATTAGAGTGTAGGAGGGGGAGGGAACTGATTTCACATTGTAATCAATGATCCCTAAATACAGGATCATTCTTTCACAATGGGAATCAGAGGCTGTAAGTGGTTCAACCAAAACCATCTCTGTGAGTTGTGAGATTTCAGCCCTGGTCATCTCAGGTCCAGCACTCTCAAAGGAATATATTAGGATTAGGAGTGGAAACTGGTTAGGTTTCATGGCCACAG
>NW_015159711.1:2843809-2871536 GCF_001447785.1 Gekko japonicus
CACTTTCCCACACAGTTTTGTGTCAGCCACAGAAACCATAAAACATCAGGAATCAACCTTGCTAGTGCAAACTGGCCAAGTAGGCCATGTTCAAGTTAACAAGGCATCAGTTCTTCCTTGCAAACTTTATTTGCGAGCAAGCAGATGCCAGCTGCCTCCTTGAGAAAGAGCAGCAATGCTGGACCCACTCTGCTAATCTCCCGAGAATCCAGGGCTCTAGTCGGGGGGGAGCTCTCAGGTACGGAGCTCCGGAAGAGAACCTCTAGGGGGCGGGGCGGTCACGTGGTGAAGCCCCGCCCCCTTCTTTACCCCGCCCTCTGCTTCGATCCTCATTCCGTTTGGGAATGAGGATGAAGCAGGAGGGTAAGTAGCCGGGCCTTCTGACACACTTCCGGTGATGTCAGGGGGTGTGGCCTTCTGTCACTTCCGGTGATGTCAGGGGGCGTGGCATATGCAAATAAGTTATGCTAATAAGTTATGCTAATGAGCTCCGGCAGCTCTTTTTCTACAACAAGACCCCTGCGAGAATCTATCAACAGATATTAACTGAAGGAGCTCTTAAATCCTTTATTTATCTTAAAAGGCATAGTGTTGCATAGTTTACAAAAATACAGTAAGGTCAGCCACAGGAAAAATACTTTGTGCCCTGAGGATCCAAGAACTAAATAGGATATTGAAGGTACAAGACCAGGATGTTTGCACATTAGGGATTCAAAAGAGATAGCCAGCCGCACAACTCATTGAACAAGCGTCATTAGTCACACACGTTATATTTATTTCATTAAACCTAGAGCTGAAAGAGACTACCAGTCCCAACATACAGTTTTTCCTTCAGCACTGAACCGTTGTGCCAAGACTCTTAGGAGACACTGCGAAGCTCTTCAAAAAGTGCCCTGGATTGATTTTATGCTGTTTGAAAACCAGAGGCAATTCTGTGGTCAACCCCAGTTAGTTCCTTCCCCCCCCCCAGATTAGCTCACGGCTAATCATATAACTGTTTTCTATGCACTTTCAGCTACAACAAGCACAGTACAAAACAGCAGTGTGTACAGTGAGGAGGTGTCTTATTTTCTAATAAACCAGACGATGCACGTTCAAGTGGTTTGAGACTGGACTATAAGAGAACCAAAGTGTTTATTTTGTTCTCTGTAGCAACATCAAGGTGATGCAGCTGACAGCTCCCACTGAAAATCCAGGATGAACATTACCTTGTCTTTGACCCATGCTTACCTCACCCACTTGGCATAAACTTACAGAGGAACAGTAACTCAATTTTGATTTCTGATTCAGTGTTCTTAACTCTATCACCCACGTCTACCATGAGGCTCTCGCTGAGATTGGCATAGTGAGCATTTTCAACTTACAGTCTCCTGCCTCTAGTACACTGTGACCCATTACTCACCAGCCCCAACGAGGTCTATTCCATTATCAAGAGTTCCCTCCTGGACTCACACAACTGTCCAGCCTCCTCCTCCTCCTCCTCCTCATTAACCCACTAGAAGTAAAGCATTTGTTCCTTTTGCCTTCCATTTCATGACCCTCTAACTATGATTCATCTCCTTTCCTGCTTTTGATTTCAATTTAACTGGGTGACAGCTAACAGTCTTTTCAAAAAGTTGGAAGGTAGTTTGAAAGTGGAATCACTACTTATAGGGTGCATGCTCAACCCAACTTGCCTCTGGTAATCAGACTTAGCACTTAAAAAAAATACTGCCAAGCCTGCTTGACCAGAGGTGACAGTGTGCCAAGACAGATGAGTGTACACACCCCACAGGAAGACAAGCAATGCCTCTTTCAACCCATTTTCAACCCTCTCTAAAACCACTGTCTGTCTCCAGTTTCTTTCTACTTTACATAAAACCCTGTGCAAAACACTCCAAAGCGCATATGCTGAGAAAGAAGCCTCACTTAGGTTCAATTTTAGGGTTGCCGCTTAGCAGGGTGGAAAAAATGGGCAGTAAAATGTGGTGCAATGTCACGGTGATGACATTTCAGGTTATTTGCCAAAAGTGACATCTGCTTGATACAACCCCCCCCCCCCCGTTCTCCAGCCCCTAACCAGTTTGCACGTTACAAAGTCCTCATGTCCAGGGGTCATTTCATAGAAAAAGAGGTGCAGGAGCTCATTAGCATAATTCATTAGCATGACTTATTTGCATATGCCACACCCCCTGACATCACCGGAAGTGCGTCAGAAGGCAACACCCACTGCTCAGGCTCCACTGGACTGTTTTGGATTGCTAGTTATTGGGGGGGGGGACGTGCAGATCTGTCCTCGCAGAGGAGGGAGAGCTTGTACCTGCATAAAACTTGGTCTTAAAGGTGCCACTGGACTGTTTTGGGCTGGGGGGCCAGAAGGGGGCTCTGCAACTTACCTGGCTGCTTCTTGCTCTGACTGAGGGCTGCTGGGAGCAGGGGGTGGGGCTTGTTGCATGTGCCCGCCCCCTGGGCTCTTTACTGCCGGAACTCCAATCCTATGTGCTCCTGCAGGAAATGACCCCTGCTCATGTACAAGTTTTGATCAGACAAGTGCTGGGAGCTCGTCACCAGAAACTTAATTCCCAGGCATGTGAAGACCCAATTTGGATCAGAGCCCAAGGGGACAGTGATCTTAAGCCCCCCTCCCATTTTAAGGGTCTGAAATGGGCTCAGGCAAGCCACTATTGGCAGTGCTGTGCAAATGTATGTGTAGTCATCAATGCATGTAAGTTTTCTCCAAAGGCAAATACTAGCTCCCTGGGGCCATTTCAGGTTGGGACAATGGTGCAGTGGGGAGAGCTTTAATCCTTAAACCACGGGGGAAAGCAGGATACAAATGTTTAAAGAAACAAAGCTCCCTTTTCCTTGCATGACATGGCCACAATCTGAAATGGCCACCATGCACCTGGGAATTAAGTTCCCAGCAGGGAACTCCAAGAACACATCTGTCAGAAGTGGGGAACACATGGACTCTGTAATGTGCAAATCGACCCCAGTTTAATGAGAGGTAGTTTATAGTAAGTGTGCTTTGGACTGAAGCCCCAATCTTACTGGCTGGTAGAGAATGAAAGGAAAGGCTAGTTACACTTCATTGTAGCCTACCCCAACAGTGCCAATGTAGTTAGACCTGCCACAGAGATCATTCAGACCTCCAATCTAACTTCAAAGAAATGTGCATTAATGCCACCCCTTCCTGTCTTGTTTGTGAGTTCCCCAGAGGTATCTGTCTGACTGCAGCTAGCAACAGAATGCTAGGCTAGACAGACCTTTGGTCTGATCCAGGAAGGTCATGTTTATATTACTAAGCCAGCAACTTGTTTTGACCTTCAGTTATACATTCATAGGAGCTGCGGTGGCTCAAGTGGTTAAGACGCTGAACTGCAGGCTGTGGAAGGTCAGTAGTTCAGCAGTTCAAGACCCAAGTTGCCGCATGACGGAGTGAGCTCCCGTCTCTAGTTCCAGCTCCTGCCAACCTAGCAGTTCGAAAGCAAGAAATTGCAAGTAGATAAATAGGTACCACTTCGGTGGGAAGGTAACATCGTTCCGTGTGCCTTGGTGTTTAGTCATGCTGGCCACATGACCACGGAAACGTCTTCGGACAGCGCTGGCTCTTCGGCTTTGAAACGGAGATGAGCACTGCAACCCTAGAGTCGGACTCGACTGGCTTTCGAGCAAGGGAACCTTTACCTTTACCTATACATTCATACTATAAAATAATCAGTTCACAATTAAAACACAAATTGAATAAGTACACTGATCAGCAGTATTTGAATAGTGGATTTGAATATTCAGCGTGTACTTGATCAATTGAGCTCCCTGGGGGAGGTGTGTCCTCTTTTTTTGGTGGCAAAAGGAAAAACTGACTTGTGAAATGTCCTGCACCTGTGAAACTAGCAGCATATTTCTTGAATTATTTGCCAGTTTATAACAGAGATGACTGAATCACAAAGTGAGGCAATGTAAAGCATGACCCACAGGCAGATCGCATTCTTGCATTACAGCTCCCATTCATTGGGAAGAGGCTTGTGTTAGAGAGTGTGCCTTGTATTAGTGCATGCAAGGGAACCCCTTTGGATTTTTTTGCCTTAGGCACAAAGCCAGTCTCAGCTCACTGAGGAAATCAGAAAGCAGTCTTTCATTCTTGTGTAAGATGTGCATGAGATTTTATGTAAACATCTCCTATCTCACACTGGGGGGTGCTATTTTTAGCTGCAAAAGGTATTATTTTAAATTTGCATGAAATTACACAGATTAGCCTGTGCTAAATTACATGAATTACCATGCCCCGTCCTCTAACCTGGGACTGCTGGCAAGCTCAGAAGAACATGTTGCTGCACAACTGTATTTTTGAAGCTTTCTCCACCACCTGCAATCTTGAGCTATTTTTCTATCACAGCTCGTGCACTGTAATCCTCTGCCCTCTAGGTGCTTTTTCATACTGGGAGAGAGGTGGGGGGGGAGAGAAAACCCATATCCCTCTGCTGGATTAATTATCCATTCACAAATGGCAGCCGAGCCCAATGGTGCAATGATTGCACCATCTGATCCCTGAAGGATTTCACCAGATTGATACTCTTTCTCCAATTGCCTGTGCTCCCTGCCCCTCCATTATTCTACTCCAAGGACAGAAGCGTATCAAGATTAAGATACTACATCTGGTTTCACAGAATGTACACATGATTTGTTCACTGAAACCTCCATCAGGAAGCTGTAAGAAAGAGCTTCCTTAAGTGGAAAGTCTCCATGTCTCATCTATGCCCTGCTCTGGAATGTACAGTATACTCACTGCATTCAGACAATCTCACACCCAGGGAGTTTTCTCCTGCCAGGCCTTTCAATCTTCACCCATCTGTTTAAAAACTTCCATAACAAAATCTCAAGTACTCCCTCAGCTGGGACAACAGAACATACATCTGGTTTCAAGGACCCACATAGGAAGGCAATGGGGTGGGTGGGTAACATCTTCCTTCCGATCCTTCCAGCATTGCAAATGATTTTTAATCTGCTTTTGCATATAATTTGGTGTGCAACATGAACTCTGTCTCTCCCCTTCCTTCCCTATTTCCAATCACGAAACCATGGTAACTGTTATTTATTGTTTTCAAAGAAAAATCAGAATATTCAGACAAGAGTTGAAGTTAGCCAGTTTGTTACTGGGTTCCGAGGGATACAGAATGTAGAAAAATTAGAGACTGGAGATGGCATTATAGTCAAGATGGAAGAATAAACAGACCCAGTATCCATGGATTAAAATCTAGGTCTCACTGGGTGGCCTAAAGCAAATCATTATCACTTAACCTCAGTTCTCCATCTGTAAAGTGCAAATTGCACAGTCAATTTCACAAGGTGGATGCAGAAATTAATGAGTTTTTTTAAAAAGAACCCGTGAAATGCTTATACTTTAAATGTTCCTCACAAATGGTTAGCAGCAGTAATTTTGGAATCTGCCAAAAAGGGTTTTAAACATATACTTTAAAAGTATGCTGTTTCAGCTGTTAATTAGCAATCATCTCGTCTGATAATTAGAGGTATAACATGCTGCATATGGCGCCTTTTCTCCTTTTGGAGAAAACACAGAAGCTTCAATATGTTGGCTTGTCAAGGTTCCCACTCTTTAATGAGATCACATTCTCACAAGCAGTCAGTCCAAACCGTAAAGTAATTCTTCTTCTTTCTCAAACCAACACTAACATCACTACTCTTAGCAACTGCGACTCAGTTACTATTAATGCTTCGGTTCCATTCCAGTGCACTTGACCTTTAAAGAGCTCAACTGGTTTGAAACAACAGTCCTAATTGGTTGTAAGGATTATTTGACAGGATTGCTCACTCAAGGCACTTATGTAACATATGCATTAGAAATTAGCAAAGTCTGTGTTTAACATCTACCAAACTAATAATAAATGCTTGCACTGGCAGGCACCACCCCATGCTTCACAACACTACAGTTTGATGCTGATGTCAGCACACACCCTCCTGAGTCAGATGAACGAATGAAGCTAACCAGTAGACAGCTGGGCCATTCAGCCCATCTAGAGATGTGAAGGACCAGCCCAGGAGGGGGGGGGGAGAATGGGGTGGATATTTTTTGCCAACATTTTTCAATGTTATAAATGGAAAAACTGGAAAATCTGGGGAACCCACTGGGAGAAAAACCTCCTATAAACTGTTTTTCCTTTTAAAACGAATGAAATGCTTCTTAAAGCAAGGTTTTTCACACTCAAAATGTATAGTATGAGAAAAGTCAAAGGGCTTTTTCAATTTAAAAACTGGGAAGCTTTGGGGAACACTGAACATTCCTATTGAAGGGCAAATGTGTAGTGTGTGTGTTTTTTAAATTTAAAACAATCTACAGCATTAGATCATGACAATTCCTATATATAGTGTAGACATGCGATTTTAAGAATTTATTGTAAATATAAATAATTTTGGTAACAATTATGCCATAATATTTAATATCCAAGTAAGCAGGCAGTCCTACACTTATTACAAGCCAGTTGGGTGTAATGGTTAGAAGTGCGGACTCTAATCTGGGAGAACCAGGTTTGATTCCCCACTCCTCCACTTGCAGCTGCTGGTGTGACCTTGGGTCAATCATAAGTTCTCTCAGGCCGATTCCACACAATCACTTGCCCCGGTGTCCCCCCCCCCCCCGATAATATCCGTGGAAATTTGATCAGCTCCCCACATGTTGGTCCGAATTGGCAATTGACCCAAATCTGATGGCGTTTCTCCCTGGATTTTCCATCTCCGCTATTTTCAGGTTCTTTTTTTTTACTACGGGGTTTAAGTCGGAGCATTGTAGTGGGGAGCTCGCGGATCGCGGCTGTCCTCTCTCCACCCCTTTAACGCCCCTCTGCTTCTTTCCCTCCCCTTCCCGCCTCTCTCTACCCCTTCAACGCCCCTCTGCTTCTCTCCCCCTCCCTTCCTGCCTCCCCCTCCCTTTCCCACCCTGGCACCAGGTTTTTTTTGTCCCCCCCCGTGTTGCGTTACAACACAATACTGATCCATTGTTGACTAGCATTTAAACGTCCTCTTAAATGTACCTCTGCTTTTTCCCCATTTCTGTGTTGCAATTCGCTATTTGTACAAAAGTAGTGCCATTGTTTAAAAAATGCATTAAGGGTGACATGGAGGTGTGGACAAAAAAATTTGTGGGGCTAACCTACGGGCTGTAGTGTAACTGTTAAAAAGATGCATTGAGGGTGGCATGGTGGTGTGGACACAGTTTTGCGTGGCTGACATGTTGCCTTGCATGTCTGCTTCTCTCCCTTCCCACCTCCCACGTCCCTCTCCCTTCCCCCCTCCCCTCTCCCTTTCCCCTCCCTTTTTCGACCTGTCACAACGCAACTACCCATGTGTAAAGCATGCCTGTTTTCCAGTGGGTGGGTGCATTACAACGCAACCACGCCCCTGATCAAAGAAAAAAAGAGGGGGAAGAGAGGGGAGGGGGTGATAGATTTGGGGCAAGGCAATAAACCCGGGTCAGAGTTCCTTAATGCGGAACTCCCCCAACAGAACCAGGCCAATTAGACCCGGGGAGAATCGGCCTCAGAGCTGTTCTCTCAAGAGCAGTCCTCAAAAGAACTCTCAGCCCCTCCTACCTGACGGGTATTTGTTGTGGGGAGGGAAAGGAAAAGGAGATTGTAAGCCGCTCTGGGACTCCGTCGGGTAGTGAAGGGCGGAGTATAAATCCAATCTCTTCTTCTTTTATGAGTGTTTCTGTCCACTTTTCTTTGGTTTAGTATAGTATTTGTTTCTACCTTATGTTTTTAATTTTTTCTTACCTCTCAAAGGCTAACATTAAAGATATATGTGCTATGGTAGCATAGGGTGCAGGAGTTTTCAACTCTCTTATCCAGTACTAGATAAAATTGCAGGGTTTTTTAAAAACAGAAAATGAAAATATTTGTAAAATTCCATAAATATGCCAAATTGCACAATTGTGTAGGCTGTTGTAAATGATGCATTTTATGTTGTTAACTCAGTAAAAGTAGTTTAAATTTGACTGGAAAGTAAGTACTGGCATGTGTTCCAATTTGTCCCAAAACCTCAGTTTTCCCATATGGTTTCAAAGTTTCCAGAAATTTTTCATCTCTAAGCCCGATTATCCCAATGTGGAGACCACACATGATTTTCCTGGTGCCCACTTCCATAGAGGAGAGCAAAGGCACATTGTTGTCCTGTAGTAACATTGCTGAACACGAAGGGAAGTCTAATGCAGTAAGCTGTCTAGATGAAAGACCCCCTTGGGGACCCTATGTAAGCCCTTCTGACCTCCCAGTGGGATATTTGCCCAGCACATAAATAAATAAAAGCATTATGTAATCAGAAATACACTAGAGCAATGATTTAATAAACATACTCTTTCCAACAGGAAGAATAATAATAATTAGGGTTATAGCCTTTAATGCAAACACTCCATATTCAAGAGGGGATTCAGGATAATGTTTCCTAACATTTTAATGATGTTTGAGCAGAGAGCAATTAGAACAGTACTTTAAAGAGAAAACACTACAGGGGATGAAAGGTCAGTGCCAACTGATTATAACAACAAAGGCTGGGGAGAACATCGGTGTACTCATTTAGACAGAGAGAGGTTTATCCCCATGCAAATGCCATAAAGTCCAATCCCAAAGCCTTAGCAGCCTAACAGCATTTTAAATACCATTGATAAGGCTTGATTGTACAGAATGTCTAACATGTCGACCACCACCAGGAACACACACTCCATCTAAAGCATCTGGACCATGTTATCAGCACTATGGAAGTGGGAGAAATCTGCAAGTCTAATTACACCTTGGGATTACTAACATGGCATGCTCTAATAAATACTCCCCACAGCATCTGCTGATCTAATAAACTGGCACTAGAAAATAGTGCATGCTTATCTATGTGGTTATTAGCGCTCGCCGATTAAGAACCTGGCAAGGCAACGAGCTGTGTCAGGCACAGTGGGTAGAAAAGGGATGAAAGAAGATTTCTAAAAGGAAACAGAGAATACACCAGTCCTTCTGGCAAACAGCTATAAGGCACCAATTCACCTCCCCCCTTTTCATTGCTAAGGAGATCTGAGGCCACGTTTGCAAGGCAGCATAACTTGCTTTCCTTTGGCTCACATCCTTTGCTGCACTGGACCGCTGTCTGTTCTTTATCTTTCCTCCATATTAAAAAAGAATCTGAAAACCAGAAGTTTGGAGTTGGGGGGGATAAATTTAATAAGGCTACTTTACATATAAGGAGCTGTGGTGGCTCAAGTGGTTAAGACACTGAACTGCAGGCTGTGGAAGGTCAGTAGTTCAGCAGTTCGAGACCGGGTGCCGCATGATGGAGTGAGCTCCCGACTCTAGTTCCAGCTCCTGCCAACCTAGCAGTTCGAAAGCAAGAAATTGCAAGTAGATAAATAGGTACCACTTCGGTGGGAAGGTAACAGTGTTCCGTGCGTCTTGGTGTTTAGTCATGCCGGCCACATGACCACGGAAACATCTTCGGACAGCGCTGGCTCTTCGGCTTTGAAACGGAGATGAGCACCGCAACCCTAGAGTCGGATTCAACTGGCTTTCGAGCAAGGGAACCTTTACCTTTACTTTTTACCTTCACATATACGAAAGCATGCATATGAAGGCATGCAGTCATAAACAGCTCCTGCCTGCTCCCTTTTAAAATCTTTTTGCTAGAGCACATTTCATCAAGCCAAGGAAACAGACAGGAGTTCCTTAATCTAGACCTCAACATTGCCCTATGCCATGCTTTCTGTGTCCAGCTTTCTTGATGCCTGAGCAGTTCCCTCTGAACTGCTTGTACTGAAACCCTGAAACGGCTGTAAGAAATGGCATTCGGGAATTTGCAAGAGCTGCAAAAGAAGGAAAGCTCTACAGGGCTACCTTTGAAGATGCTTCGGAAACTGCAAGTGGTCCAGAACACAGCTGCCAGATTGCTGACAGGAGCATACTGGTCAGCATATATAACACCTATCCTACAGCAGCTGCACTGAATCCCAATTAGTTTCAAGTGCCAATTCAAAGTGTTGGTACTTACCTTTAAATCCCGAAATGGCCTGGGACTCTCATATCTTCGGGACCGCCTCTCCCAGCATAATCATCCCCGTCTTCTCTGATCTTCAGCTCAGCATTTATTGAGGGTCCCTGGTCCACAAACTGTCCACCTTGTGTCAACAAGGGCAAGTGCCTTCTCAGTAGTGGCCCCCATCCTGTGGAACTAGCTGCCTGAAGAGATGTGTGCCTTGCGGGACCTCCCTAGGTTCCGCAGGTTTTGCAAGGTTGCTCTTTTTGGGTGGCCTTTGGGTGATCCACCAGGCAGCTGGTATGCTTCACCTGTGTCTTCAGCATTCACACATCCTACCCTGCTTGATAGTGGATAGATTTTAATGGGGATAGATTTTTAATCGTTACATGTTTTAAAAGTTTATTTATTATATATTTTGTATTGTTTTAATTGGGTGTATTTTATATGCTGTTAGCTACATTGAGTCCTGTTCAGGGGAGAGGGAGCGGGATATAAAGTTGATAAATAAATTAAATAAATAAAGCTGCTGCCACTTTCCCCCTGTCAGCAGCACTTGCCTTGCACCAGCCTCCCAAGGTGCTTTTTAGATTTCAGGGAGTTTAATTTGAAGTCGGCTGGGTCCTCTGGAACAATGGCAGAGAAAGAAAACTCTTCTGAGGACTGCGGGAAGGGGGGCAAAAAAAGGATGCACAGGCAAGAGAGACCTGCAATCTTTTCTCTGTAGCCACTGCAGCTGGAATCTTGCTTTTAAACACAGAAAGCGTGACATTTTCAGGGTTCTACTCTAGGACAAACTCTCCCATCCTCCATCATGGACACACAATAGGAAATTATCACAAGAGAAAAACCACTGCAGCCCCCCAAAAAACCCGCCTAACCCTCATTCTAGAGATGCCATTATTTTACCCTTGATCTGTTCTTTGGTGATTGTGACCTAACATGTGGGTTTTCTAATATGACTGACAAAAGCCAAGATCTGCCTAAGTGAAAATAGGTAGGTTAAGTAGCTGTTAAAACATAAAAGGGAATGACATATACTGGAGCAAACCCTTTCTGGCATTTTCAGCTTAAATAAGTCTATTTACCAACACTGACACTCCCTGGAGACACTTTTCGGTCGGGCAGGGTTCTGAGAAAGCTCACAGAAGTGGTTGCACTGCTGCTGCTGCCACCTCAGTGGCAAAATGGAAGGTAAATGCAAACACAGTTAGGTAGATCCAATTCTGAAAGATTCACAAAGCGAAAGGAGTCCAGATTACTGTCATTTGGGCTGGGGGAAAGGCAACAAACACTCGTTAATAAAACACACCTAGAAATGGATCTCTGCTGATTTCCATTTCTTCTTGTAAAGGAAACCTTTTAATGGCAATACTTGTTTCACTATTGAAGCTGTAGTTAGTTAGGATAGCACTTCCAAAAAAACATAAATGCATTACAATTGCCACCCTAAAAATCTAACCCCCAAACCATACACCTTGTGAACCGGCTAGATGAAGACAACTCAGCAGCTACCGAGTGCAGCACGCCAGCTGCTTGACAGCCTCAATCCATCCCGTTTCTGAGTCTCAAAAGGCAGCAAAAGCCAGTGGTTAGCGAGAACCCTCCTGAACATGGTAGGCAGACCACATTCAGCCTGGTGGATGACTCATCTACGTGGAGATGTGGAATTGGATGAGAACGAGAGGCCAGAAGGGAAAGGAGTAAAGGAAGATGATGGAGTACCGCATCCACAAACACAGCTGCTTAACTATAGCAAGTTTTTATTGTGCTTCCTTCCCTGTTCCCTGTTCCTAGAGAGCCAGTTTGGTGTAGTGGTTAAGTGTGCGGACTCTAATCTGGGAGAACCGGGTTTGATTCCCCACTCCTCCACATGCAGCTGCTGGTGTGACATTGGATCAGTCACAAGCTCTGGTACAGCTGTCCTTGAAAAAGAGCAGTTTGTGTCAGAGTTCTCTCAGCCCCACCCACCTCACAGGGTGTCTGTTGTGGGGAGGGGAAGGGAAAGGAGTTTGTAAGCCGCTCTGAGACTCCAAGTGAAGGGCGGGGTATAAATCCTATCTCTTCTTCTTCTTCTTCTTCTTCAAAGACAGAGCTTAAAACGGGTGGTGAGGAACACTGTAAATCCTTCATCCTGAAGTGTTTTGCAGGGCTTGCTCTGTCTTGCCTCAGCCTAACTTAGCAACAGCTCCCTCTACAGAATGCATGACAAAGGAGCATTTGGGGAAATCTTCACATGGGCTGATTTCGCACTAGAGCTGCCTCGATGTTGCGCCGCCGTTTGCCCCGATACTATTGGTCAATTTCACACCCGAAGCTGTGGGGCTGCATTTTGACTCTAGGCTTCACCTGATTTCCCCCGCAGTTTCGTGATCCTGTTTTTTGAGGATCACGAAACTGCGGAGGAAATCGGGCGAAGCCGCGGGTCAAATGCAGCCCCGTGGCTTCGGGTGTGAAATTGACCAATAGTATCGGGGCAAACGGCGGTGCAACATCGAGGCAGCTCTAGTGCGAAATCAGCCATGGTTTCAGCAAACACCCTTCCACCGTGGGTGAAAAATTTCCAGAGCGTATTCCTGTGTAGAAAATGTGTGATTGGGTATAAGAGGTATGACATACGTCTCCCCAATCTAAGAATTAGTGGTGGAAATTGCTGTTAAGTAACAGCCAACTCATGACGCCGCCATAGGGTTTTCAAGGCAAGACACTAACAGAAGTGGTTTGCCATTGCCTCCAGCCGCACAGCAACCTTACAACATCCTTGGTGGTGTCCCATCCAAGTACTAACCAGGGCCGCCCCTGCTTAGCTTCTGAGATCTGATGGGATCAGGATAGCCAGGGCACTAGAAAAATAGCACCTGCTTACCTAAGTAGTTCTCACTGCTTAAGAGCCTGGCAAAGCAATGGTCTCTGTGTACGTTTGCCCCTAGAGACAGGGACCAGGCACGTGAATTTCCTGAGAGCTGCATTGCCAAGAGATGTCCCCAGTATTTGCTCACTCTTCTTTGTGTGAATGGAACCAGAGCAAGGTCTTTTGCTTGATGCACAGCCACGACTCCTTTCATAAGCCATGCTTAGAAATAGCAAGCCTAAATGATATCCAGAAGCAGTGTTCCCTCTAAGCTGAGTTAGTGTGAGCTAGCTCACGGTTTTTTGGCCTCCGGCTCACAGATTTTTGTCTTAGCTCCGGAAGGATGGCTCCAGAGCAGAGTAATTGATGCCGCAGCCAAATCGCCTGCTCACAACTTTAATGCTGGTAGCTCATGAAGTGGAATTTTTGCTCACAAGACTCAACAGCTTAGAGGGAACGTTGCAAGGTGTCTGCTCAAAGCAGACACAGAACTGGTAACTTTCAGAATCATGAAGGCACGCAAGTCAGATGATTCCTGCTCTAGCTGGCCTGTTAAGTTACATTACGCTGCTCAGAAAATAGCAAACTGGGGTGGGGGTGGGGGAGACGACGACGACTTGTGCATGCTCCTTAATATAAAGCAAGGGCAGGAACAACAAGGTTTTATTTAACACTTTTTGTGGTTAATGTAGCGGAAAGAGCAGAGCAAGATCCTGCCACAGTTTGACGCTCTAAACAGAAAGCGAAGAGTGGTGAAAGCTGCAGCAGCTGCTCAAGCTGCATCAGAAGTATCATGACATGAAGTCAGACCCAGGAACGCCTTGGGGTTTACTCAACACCACAAATAGGAAGGTCACATGCACCACTTTCTCCACAAAAAGAAAGAGTGAAAAGAAAGCAAATCTAATCTAACCAGAGAGAAAGAGACAGAAATAAAGAAGCCCAAGAGTGTAGCAGTAACAGCCAGTAGAAACAAAATATGTAACTTTTACAATTAGCTTTTGGTAAGAAAAAAAGCAACTCACTGTTCACGCAGCTGATTTCACCACCATCCCTTGGCCAACAAATGCCTGGCTTCCCGTATGTATGAAAAAGAGAAATAGGAGTCCAGAGTCTGCACCAAGCTACGCATTTGCAAATTCAGCAAAAGCACAGGATAGCATTCTTCCTGAGCTGCGCCATTTCAAACACTACCAAATGAACAAAGCTCCCTGAACCCTGAAAAGCAACAAGTCAGGGGAAAAGGGTGCAACCGTATCTGGAAATTATGTGAGCGGGAGGAATATTCCTTTAGCTACACCCAAATGCATCGAATTCTCATGCTTCAGAGCTGAATCCCGCTAGGGGAACCACTCACCAAAGTAATTGACGTTTGACTTGTGAGTTCATGATTTACTGTCTACTTTTGAAACTGAGAAGCAGGACGTCAGCCAGTAGAGTAAGGCTCAGAATGTGAAATGGTGAGCCAAGGCAACAGGAAGATAATATATTTTACTTTTCCCTTAACTGCAGGTGATGTTGAATCCATACTGGACTTGGAAGGAGAATGAAATATCCAGCCTACTGTACTTTGGCAAACCCATGTCTATGCAAACAAAGCAAGGCAATTGGCTCAACAGACTTACTTTATCAGCCTGGGGGCGCTGTTTGGGTGAGAAATAAATGTGACAGCACTGATAAACTACAGAGGGGAAATGGCCATCGCTATTATGAAGGCATTCTACTTTATGGATCAATTCTCTTGATTTATACAGCTGTTTTAATCTTTCGGAGTGTGCGTGTATGGAAGAGAGAGAATCTTTTCTAAAGGAATTGTACAATTTCCTACTGATACAACCATCCATGTGGTCTCCAATCATGAAAAAAGTCAGCCAGTGACAATACTTTTTTTGCCTGTACTGACACACACCTAACCAACTCAGCCGGTGGCTCTGGAATCAGCAGGAAGCGGCTTCCATAAATGTGTAGAAACAAGAACCTGAAGCCCGTTAGGAGTAACACAAGTCAGCCAGGCAGTCTGCAATTTTTCTGCTTGTCCAAACAGCACTTACTTGTGAAAGTGTTATTAATGCAAAAATATCAAGCAATATTTAGGTACTAAATCAGCAACAGCCTATTGTACTGTGTTAAGTGTGTAGCATTCTAATAGCAGCTATAATACTGTAAAAAGGAAAATAAAAGGAGTTGGAAAGTTAGGTGGGCAGTGGGATAAGACCATGCAGAAAGACAGATTCTTAATGCTCCTGACAGGAGGCTGTTCTGAACTATTCCAAACTAACTGGAGCTGTGCAGTTTAGGTTTCAGTTTCTTATATTTATCAGTGCACTTGCTTCTCCTCCCACTTCAAATTTCTGCACTGCTACCCAGCCACTGAAGGACCACTCCTGCCTGTTTGAAAACTGAGATTTAGAACGTAAGAGAAGCTCTGCTGGATCAGACCAGAGGTTCATTCAATACAGCATCCCATCTCACACAGTGACCACCCACCAAACAGAACACAGAGGCCAACCAAGCCCTTCCACATAATGCTGCCTCCCAGCACTGGGCTTCAAAAGTTTACTGCCTCTGAATACAGAGGCACCCTTTACTCACCATGGCTCGTAGCCACTGAGGGACATAACCTCCATACATTTTACATCCTTTTAAAGCCAAAGAGATTGGGATAGTAGGCCCTTTTGGTGGTGCTCCCATGGAGTTGGAGTCTTGCCTTCAAATAATGTACATCCAAAACCAGGGGAAAACCTAGAGTCACAGAGGTCCCAGGTATACAAATTCCACTAGGAGAAACACCATCAGAAATTGCCAAAATATAAATTGTATTTAACCAATATAAAAGTTGGTGGTGTCACAACAACAAAATTAAGTGCATACTATAACTCTAATAAGGCATAAGATACAATGTTTCCTCCTTAGAAGATAAGACGTAAAGCCCATGTAATCAGTAGTAAATTTCTTTACAGTTCCACCTACACAGCCGGCAAACTGAAGAAGTTGAAGGAAACGCATCTTTTAAGTATCTAAAATGGGTGTCTTTGCAAAGGCTGTTTGGAAAATGTTATGACTATGTGGACTCCTCCTATCAAGTTCTACTGATGATTGACTGTTATTTAATGTAGTTGTTTATACTGGTTATAAATGTTATATAAAATAAAATAAAAATATATTAAAAAAAAAGTTCTACTGATAGTACTGCCTCTCTTTTTTTGAATACTGGGAAGTGGCCATCACATCTCTGTAACATCAAGCTTAATTTGTGACTTCTCCTTTGAAGGCACATGAACACACATGAAGCAGCCTTATACTGATTCAGCCCATCGGACCATCAAGTTCAGTATTGTGTATGCAGACTGGCAGCAGTTCTCCAAGGTCTCAGGCAGAGAAAAGTCTTTCACATCGCCTACTACCTGGTCCTTTTAACTGGAAATGCCAGGGACTGAACCTGGGACTTTCTGCTTGCCAAGCAGAGGCTCTTCCACTTTGGTAGCACAGAAATAAAACATGGTTGCACTTACCTGTAACTGATGTTCATCGAGTGTCTTCTGTGCTGGCACACATGGGACTGCCGGAAGGCAGGCCTGCCGCGGAAGAACATTCCAAGAGCTTTCTCAATCCTGTAAGAATTGAGTCCCCCCTCCCCTCGGAGAGAATTGTGAAATGAGCCATTTCCCGCCCATTTGGTCACGTGACGAGGGGAGGGGGAGGCACCTCTCTCTCTCAGTCCTAACCTGCCGCCGTGGAAAATACAAGTCGTCCACAGCGGGGAAGGAGGGAGGGATGTGTGCCAGCACAGAAGACACTCGATGAACATCAGTTACAGGTAAGTGCAACCATGTTTTCATCTTCGTGTCTTCTGTGCAGTCCCACATGGGAGTCTAGCAAGCTACACAAGACTCGGAGGCGGGTGTGGGCGAACAGTCTATTTAAGTAACGATTGTAACACTGCTGCACCCACAGATGCGTCAGCTTTAGAATCAACATCGATTGAACAGTGTTGAATGAAAGTCTAAGATGAAGACCAAGTAGCTGCTTTACATATGTGAGAAATATTGATAGACGCCGCGAAGGCAGTCGAGGTAGTTTGTGCCCTCGTAGAGTGGGCTCGGACTGGAAAGGGACAGGGGAGACCTGCAGAGGCATAACTGCTATGAATGGCTGAAACAATCCATCTGGAGATGGATTGCCTCGAGGCCGTCTGTCCCTTTTTGGGACCAGTGCAACAAACAAACAAACAAACTGTGGACCTGAACACCGACGTGCGTATCAAGTAAAACAATAACGCTCGTCTGAGATCCAAAGTATGTAACTCCTTATCTACTTCGGAAACTGGACTGGGGAAGAAGTAGGGAGGACTATGTCCTGTGAAGTATGGAACGCAGTAGGCACCTTTGGCCGGAAATCTGCGCTTGGCCGTAGCATCACCTTATCAGGGTGAAATTCTAAACATGGGGAATCCATTCGAAGGGCTTGTAATTCCCCAACTCTACGAGCCTAAATAATGGCGACCAAAAAAATGACCTTGTGTGTCAAATGAACTAATGAACTCTTATCCAGTGGCTCAAACGGAGCCGCCATCATCTGTGTTAACACCAATTTGAGATCCCATTGAGGGAAGGGAGGCCGTACTACAGGGAATTTGATGTACAATCGCCTTAGAAACCGTTTCGATAAGGCATTGGAAAATATCGGCTTGGATTCAATTCCCAAGTGGAAAGCCGATATGGCCGCAAAGTGAACCTTAATGGACGAAGGGGAAAGACCTTGGTCAATTAGTGTCAGGAGGTACTCAAAGATCTCCATCAAAGGACAAGTGTCCGGGCGAATCTTACGGTCTTGCGCCCAAATAGTAAATCGACACCATTTGGCCTTATAGGACTTTCCGGTGGAGGGTTTACGGGAAGCCAGTAGTATTTCCGTTACCTGATCAGAACAAGTATCTACGTGGAAATGAATGCGTGTAGATTTAGGGTGTGGGGGGCAGGGTGGCGAGTATGACCGATCCGTAGCAAGTCTGGAACTTGCAGTAATGGGCACCTTTCGTTCCCTGTTAGCGTTAGCAGCAGCGGGAACCAAGGCCGACGGGGCCATAGCGGAGCTATCAGTATGCACGCTGATCTGTCGTGTGCTAGTTTTGTCGACACTCTCGGTAAGAGGGGAAGAGGCGGAAAAGTATAAAAAGTCCATCTGAGGAGGAATGTATCCCCCAGACAGTTGTCCCCCTTTTGTGACCTGGCACAGAACAACAGGCACCTTGCGTCTGCCGTCAAGGCAAAGAGGTCTACCTCCGGCCAACCCCACCTCTGGAATATGGGGATCAGGTACGTGAACGGAATGGACCACTCGTGGACCATGAGAGCTGTTCTGCTGAGTATGTCTGCTAGGCTGTTTTGAGAGCCCGGAATGTGAACCACTGAGAGGTGGAATCCCTGTTCGAATCGCTAATTCCCAAATGAGCGAAGCTTCCTTGCATAGGGAAAGGGAACCTGTACCACCCTGCTTGTTGACGTAAAACATCGCGACTGTATTGTCCATAATTATTTGAATAGACTTCCCAAGGCCGGAATCTGCAAGAGAGAGAAGGGCGTATCTTACCGCTCTAAACTCAAGTCTGTTGATATGAAATTTAGACTCCGTGGGGGACCATAGGCCCTTCACCTGTATGGACCCAGAGTGCACTCCCCAGCCCTCTAAGGAGGCATCCGTAAACACATGTGTGTCAGGAAGACTGGGCGCCAACGGAAACCCCCGCACCACGTTCCCCCATGTCATCCACCATCGTAGGGAGGACAGGATCTGCCTAGGGATGGAGAGGAAAACCTACTGAGAATCCCGTTCCGAGTTAAACCTTCGCAAAAACCAATTCTGCAAAGGTCTCAAGCAGAGCCTGGCGTGCATGAACGTGGAGGTAATGGAAACCTTGAGACCTAAGAGCCTCTGAATGAATAGGGTCCTCTGATGTCTCTTGTGGAAGAAAGAGTAAACCAGGGATTGTATAGCTCTGGTCCTGTCTTCAGGTAGAAATGCTCTATGAGCTATTGAGTGTATCCTAGCCCCTATGAACAGGATAGATTGAACGGGGGAAAGTTTAGACCTCTTCAAATTGACCACAACTCCCAATGACTGGAGAGTATTGATGGTGAAATGAACCTGGGTTAGCAACCGCTCACTGGAATCTGCTACTAGCGACCAATCGATCTCTAAAGCCAAGGCCTCGTCTTGTCTATGCGAGGTAGGGACCTCGAAGGATACAGGAGGGGTATCTTTATACTCCAGAAAGCAACCAAACTTTATTATGCTTAACACCCACGTATCCGAACAAACCATAGACCATTGACTGAAAAAACGTGCCAAACGGGCCTTGAAGAGAGGGGGAACACCTCATTGTGAACTCCTACCCCTGGAGAATGATCCCCTAGGGGAGTGAGACTGTCTACCTCGTTGTACGGGTTGTTGACATTTTGGGGGGAAAGGATGCTGGAAAGACCCCCTAAATGGTTGGGAGGCAGGCGAGAAGCGACACCCTCTGACTGCGGTTAGGTACTGAAAGTGTCTAGGTACTGAAAGTATCTAGTTTTCGTAGATTGAGGCTGTTGTTGCGTAGTTAAACCTAATGACTTAGCTGTCAGCTAGTCCTTCGCACTTTCTCTAAAACCTCGTCAGCCTGTTCGCTAAAGAGGAGTTTACCCTCAAAAGGCAATCCTCAATTCGCGCCCTCGTATCTGGGGGAAGGGCGGATGAGCGTAACCATGAGTGCCTACGCAGGACTACGGCCAATGCTATAACCTTGCTCGCAGCGTCAGCTGCATGTCTGGAAGCATTGAGCTCATGTCTGGCTAGGCGAGCTCCCTCTGTATGAATTAGCTTGGCCTGCTCCTTCTTGTTATCTGGAAGGTCAGCCAGTAATGGGGCTAACTGATCCCATAACGTAACTTGGTACCTGGCCATAATAGCCTTAAAATTAGCTATTCTTAGTGTCAGAGCTCCAGACGAATAGAGCTTTCTCCCTAAAGCATCTAACTTTCTGCCCTCTTTGTCTAGAGGAGAAGACTCGGTCCTCCCGTCTGTTTAGAGGGAATTACCTCCGCCACCATCGAATTGGGTTGGGGATGGTGATATAGGAAGAAACCATCATCCTCTGTTATTTTATAGAGGTTCTCTATCTTTCGATCAGATCCTGCAACCGAAGCCGGACGAGCCCAGTTATTGCAGGTAATTTCCCTTATCCCCTTAACCAAAGGAATAGCCACTGGGCCCACATCAGAGGCATATAAAATCACCGACACGGGATCTTCCTCTAAAGGTTTGGGAGAGACAAATTCTATTTCAAGGGCTTTAACCATTCGCAGAAGCTGCTCTGAATAGCCCTTCAATTCCTCAGTCAGAGAAATTGGGGTAGGATCCCCTACTGCCTCCTCAGGCGACGGGATCAAGGTGTGTTCCGATTCGGAATCAGAGCCGTCGCTCGAGGCCTGTCCCTCTGACTGAGCAACGTCCAATTGTCCCACAGGAGACCTGGCACCGGCAAGGGACTTTGACGTGGAAAGGTCTCGACGTCGATGTGGATCTCGACTTGGACTCCGACGACTCTGCAGCAGGCTTTTGGCACCAAGGTGGCACCCACCAGGGGGGAACTTGTTCCCAATCGACAGGGTAGCCCCACGGATGAACGTCCCATCCTTGGCTGCCCGAAGAACCAGATCTGGAAGACTTCCTGGACGAATGAAGACTGATGACGTCCGCATCACCCACAACCGGGGACTCTCATCGACGTTGATGTACGACGTCAGAGCTCGACGTCGAGGAACGTTGACGTCGAGAAGCTGGACTACGACGTCGAGTCGATCGGGAGCGTCTCGACGTCGATGGAGCTGGAGTCGAAGGAACGTACTTCTTCGACGTCGAAGCTGCGACTGCGCCGATCGCCGACGTCACTGCGGTTGCCGAAGGCTCCGACGTTGAGCGCAACGGCGATGCCGGTAAGTTTGCCTCAGTTCCCATCGGGGACACAGTAGAGGACTTAGATAGGAAAACGGACTTCTTCGACGTCGAAGCTGCGACTGCGCCGATCGCCGACGTCACTGCGGTTGCCGAAGGCTCCGACGTTGAGCGCAACGGCGATGCCGGTAAGTTTGCCTCAGTTCCCATCGGGGACACAGTAGAGGACTTAGATAGGAAAACGGACTTCTTCGACGTCGAAGCTGCGACTGCGCCGATCGCCGACGTCACTGCGGTTGCCGAAGGCTCCGACGTTGAGCGCAACGGCGATGCCGGTAAGTTTGCCTCAGTTCCCATCGGGGACACAGTAGAGGACTTAGATTTGCCCGTTTTTGCCTTTTTCTGAGGCGGTTGGGCAGATACGGACCTTTTCCGGCTCCTCCCTGCCGAGACCTGCTTCGGCTTTTGGGATTTTAAAGGGCCCTTGACGACGTCGGTAGTGAGATTCGACGGGGAGGGAGTACTAGTGCCCCGAGACAAGGTCTGCTCCCAAAGGGCTGCTTTCAACTTTAATGCTCTCTCCTGCTTGGTTCTCGGGCTTACCATACCGCAGATTTCGCAGGAGGTTGTGTTGTGGCCCTCTCCCAGACACAGGAGGCATTTTAGATGGTCATCTGTAGTAGCCATCTTCGACCCACAAGCCTGGCATTTCTTGAAGAGAGCCATGGAGTTGAGATCTCCAGAGAAAAGATGGTAAAAAAAGAAAAAAACTGAATTTTGTTTAAACCTGAGGTAAAAGAACAGTAGCTCTGGAAAATATGTCCTTTCCTCACGGCGGCAAAAAAAGGACTGAGAGAGAGAGGTGCCTCCCCCTCCCCTCGTCACGTGACCAAATGGGCGGGAAATGGCTCATTTCACAATTCTCTCCGAGGGGAGGGGGGACTCAATTCTTACAGGATTGAGAAAGCTCTTGGAATGTTCTTCCGCGGCAGGCCTGCCTTCCGGCAGTCCCATGTGGGACTGCACAGAAGACACGAAGATGAACTGATAGTTGTGGGAACAGCCTGATACAGTAATGCTACCCCTTTTTCCAGCATCTTTATAAAGATGAAGTAAAGGTAAAGGTTCCCTTGCTCGAAAGCCAGTCGAATCCGACTCTAGGGTTGTGGTGCTCATCTCCGTTTCAAAGCCGAAGAGCCAGCGCTGTCCGAAGACGTTTCCGTGGTCATGTGGCCGGCATGACTAAACACCAAGGCGCACGGAACGCTGTTACCTTCCCACCGAAGTGGTACCTATTTATCTACTTGCAATTTCTTGCTTTCGAACTGCTAGGTTGGCAGGAGATCTTTATAAAACTAGCTAGCATTTAAACCCAGCAAAGAGAGAACAAATGCCATAGGTGAATTTGTCCCAGTGCTGCACAACTGGTCACTTGAGTGCTGACCTGTAGTCAGTTGCTGGTCATGCTAGGTGAGCAGCAAATTACAGCAGTGCGTCAAGGCACTGAGGGAACAAAACCCATAGTCTAAGTAAATAGGACTCCAGATTACTATCACAGAACTCTCCGATAAAAATCTCCCGCAAGCATTTGATCTATTAGCCTGTTTACATGATCCTGAATGGCATGAATTCCGTATTGCTCACGTGGAATTAACGCAAGTGTCCTGGCCAAGAGTATAGACTGCGGGGCTGAAAAACCCTTAGCCATTAATTCAACCAGTAGTCTTAAGCGAGCTGGTATTCTTTCAGTCTCAACCCATCCACAACATTGTAACATCAGCACACCTTTACATGAATGGACAACGTAAACAAAGGAGTGCTTGAACATGATCGCACAAAAACACGTAAGCGTACAGTCTCTTCAAGTGCTTCTCTATGAATTGGTGCCAGTGACCTCCATGACACTGTCTTGGGCTCAGTTTACACATGCAGAAGGATGAGGTGGCACAGAAAGAGGAGATACCAGGGGGGAAAGAAAGGACTGTGCCACTTCAGACTGCACTGCATTTTTAATTCTATTCTACATTTAAAAAAAAAAAACACATCTCCCTTCAAATGGAAAACAAGTACAAAAGGGAACAGGCTAGATTAGAATGCTTTTGCCAAACTGTGCTAGGGTTTGTTTACATTAAGGTCTTTTAAAAAAAACAAAAAACCTTGAGCAGCACTGAAAACTGAACTCCATTCAAATCTAGATTCTACCACCTCGTTCTGCAGTACAGCCAAGCCAGTTCTTACCAAAAGGTGAAGTTTTACAGAGCAGAGCTCCCTCCTACCATTGCTTTCAATGTTATAGCTATTAGTAAAGACCACCACTTATAAAAGCACGCTGTTGATTTCAAGGAATGACAATATCTGAGCAGTCAAGTGTCTGACATCCTAACTCTACCATGCCAGAAGGAAAACCTGAATTTTAGCCTCACAGGTCTAAGTCCAGCTTTCTATAAGATGGACGGTAGTTGGCTTCTGCTGCTGTTGTACTGGTGAACCATTCCTGACCTGGTGAGAAAGCAAATGAGGCTCAACTAGCCCAGCACCTCTTGGCACAAATTTGTGCAGGAAATAAATAACTGCAATGATATGGGGGGAAGTTATATTCTGTTGGTTATATCTTACTATGTTTTAACAGAACATCCTATGACAACAGATGCATTGGATGTAATTGCTACTGTTCCACTTTGGAATAGGAGAAATTATAAGAATGCAGATCTTAGCTGAAAGGCAAGGTAAGATAGTGGTTACAATCTCAAAGAGGAAGCAAGACTGCACAGACTCAACCAAGTCTTAAATTAGTCAAAGAGAGTGACTCTGAGGAGCCGCATTTCCCACCCACGAACGTCCTTTGCTGCAAGGGCCTACCTTCTCTCCTCTCTTTTGCAACTTGTCTTTCTGAAAGTTCCGAAATAAACCCAAGAGATATGCAAGGATTTCTGAAGCACAAAGAGCTCTAGTATCGATATTTCGCCAAGCGACATTGTTCTGCAATGTCCAGAGAAGAGGACACTACATGACATGAGTGCGCTGAATCCCAGAGTGGATCTGTTTTGTGACACACCCTCTGCCCAGATGTCTCAAGAGGAGCCAGAGAAAGGAGAACTGAAAGCTCTCTCCTCAAAGAAACCTCTTCTTTCATAATACAAAGGATTCATGCTGCCCTGCACTCTCCTCTCTCTGATTTTTAAAAAAACTTTTATGTTGAGGTAAGCACTAGGTTGGGGAATACCTGGAAACTTTCTGGGTTGGGAAATACCTGGAGACTTCGGGGGTGGAGCCTGAGGAGGGCACGGATTGGGGAGGGAATGGACCTCAGTGGGGTATAATGCAATAGTCCACCTTCCAAAGTGGCCATTTTCTCCAGGTGAACTGAGCTCTGTTGCCTGGAGATCAGTTGTAATCCAAGGAGATCTTCAGCCACCGCCTGGAAGCTGGCAACCCTAGTAAACACCCAGCTGTGGAAAGGCTCAAACGCTTGTTGCCAACACCCAAACACTGAAATCTGGGCTCACTGAGTCCTTATCCTAAGGAAAGAGCCATTATTTAGCCAAGTAACTTATTTCACAGATTTGGCTTTGCTCCTGAAGTGGTATTCACAGTTTTATTGCCAGATCTGACTACATGTTTCCAAGCAAGATTAGAAACGTTATAGATGGAGAAGGGAATGAGTCAACAGTGTGGAATGATGCCAGATGATGATCCAAGGTTATAGGAGGTAATGTATCATAGGAAATATCCTTCTAAGAAGCAATAAAAGTAATTGTATTGCTTCTGATATGATGATCTTCTCATATGGTTAGCACGGAAGCTTTAAAAGTTACCAGCTCCTGCTTTGAAAGGCTAACGTTTTGTACACGGTGGAGTGTCCATGGATTTCCTGAGAAGCAAAGGTGTTTATTTCTATTCATAAATAAAATAAGGCTGCACCAGGAGTTAGGAGGGGGTAAAGAACAAGGTGCAAGGTGGAACAGTTCCATTTATACAAGGTGGGAAGTAGAGAAGTTTCTTTATAAGATCCCCTGACAAAACCTATAGCAAAATGTCCTGGGATCTAAAAAAATCTAATAGACTGTTCTACCTTGCAGCGCATTCCTTTTTTCCTTTCTTTATTCACACAATAATAAAAGAAAGATTTTCTCTATTAATTTTTCTCTTATGCTGGCAACAATTCATAAGAAGATTTATTTAAAACAATTTCATGCTGCCTTTCCACCCGATCAGGGACCCCAAGGCAGCAAACGTGAAAACATTAAAACATTTGAACAACTGAAAACAGCATTTAAAATTATAAAAATGATTCAATAAAAAACGCATAAATATACAACACCAGAACCAGGGAGGAGTGCCAGTAACAGTTATTGGGGGTATGCCAAACTAAAAAAAAAAGTCTTCATCTGCTGGCAGAAGACACTGATAGGAGGGAGAAAGAAAAATCACCCTGGGAAGGAAGTTCCAAAGTTTTGGTGCCACAAAGCCTTTTTCCAGGTCACCATCCGTCTAGCCTCAGACAGCAGGGGCAAGTGAAGCCTGGCCTCCAAAAATGATCAAAGTGAACGGGTAGGTTTATATGAGAGAAGGCAGTCCCTTCAGGTATGCTGGTCTCAGGCCTTACAGGGCTTTAGAGGTCAATACCAGCACTTTAAATTGAGGCTGGAAGCAAGTTGGAAGACAGTGTAGATGGAACAAGACTGGACTGATACGGTCCCTATGACCCATTCCACTCAACACCCTAGCTGCAGCATTCTATACCAACTGTAGCTTCCAGACAATTTCCAAGGACAGCCCCATGTAGAGTACATTGCAGTAATCTAACCTAGATGTTACCCCAAATAAACTAGAGCAATTTTGCAAATCACCAACATATTCCACACTACTTCACATCTCTTCCTAGAGGTACCTCATCCCTCAGTTCTCACATGCTGTACTTGCTGCTACTAGAAATTATACCAGCCAAAACTTTACTCACTTGGAGTGGTAAAATGTCACTACCCACAGTTTCTCTGGCTCAAAGAACAGTAAACTAAATCTGAGAAAATGTTAGCCCCATTTCAAGTCCCTTTAATCTGCTATACAATGCCAACCTACCCTGTATCCTTCCCTCATGACACTGTACATGCTTTGCATGAAGATCCTTCGATACCCCAAGTGCCTCTAATTTAAAGTGATTTTAAATGCTCTATTTGAGACTTGAACATCAGCCCATTACAGCAGAACATGTATTACAGAGGCCTGTTTCCAACCTCACGTTCCAGAGACAAGGGCACTTCTGGAACAGCTTCCTGAAATCCTGAAACAGTGTTCCTGGAGGTCACTGGACCTTCAAGAACAACACAGTGACCGAAATGGGAGCCTGAGAGTGGGATCAACACACACTCTTCCAAAAACTTAAATCTCTGTGTGCCTTTAGAATGTGCAGCTGGACACAGAACAATGACTTCAGGACACAGGATAAGCTGACATTATTGAATGAGAGGGTAAATCAAACAGTGTAACTCTATACTCTTTGGAATGCCTACTTCAATATGGATCAAATGTGGCTCTAGCAAAACTTGTAAGCATTAGATGGGTTGGAGGAGTTCTGACTCCCCAAAAAATTCTGTGCAAACAGATCTTTAGGTAGACCATCAGGTTGGTGAGATAGTGAAACTATCTTACAGATACCTCTGCAGATACCTTCTCATCTGCAGGTCTGAAGAAAGAATGAAGGTGTCCATGGGGGAGTTTAAGCTAGGATATCCTCTCACTGCAAAACACTGGAAGGGGTGATTGTGAGATTCAACTTAAACTTTGCATATTGAGATATGGCAGCAGCTAGAGGGAAAGAGACAGTATAAAGAGAGGTTTTGTGATGAAGCTCACAGTTCTTCACAATATGAATCTTGTCCAACTCGAAATCTACACACACACACACACACACACACACACAGCCTATGAGATCTACCAGGGGAGAGGCAATCCTTGATTTGGTCCTAAGTAACACTCAAGATCTGGTGAGAGATGTAAAATTGATTGCACCGCTTGGGAACAGTGATCATAATGTTGTTGAGTTCAACATTTGTATAAATAGGGAATTGGCCCAAAAGACTGACACAACCACGTTTAACTTTAAAAGGGGTAACTTCTCTGATATGAGGGGACATGTGGGAAGGAAACGGAAAGAAAAAGTAGAAAGGGTCAAAACCATTGGGGAAGCTTGGAAACTACTTAAAACTACGATCCTAGAAGCTCAGAAAAAATATATTCCGCAGGTTAGGAAAGGCACAAACAGGTATAGGAAAAAGCCTGCATGGTTAACAAACAAAGTAATGGAAGCTGTAAAAGGTAAGAAGGATTCCTTTAAGCGGTGGAAAGCTAGTCTCAGTGAGGTTGACAAAAGGGAACACAGCCTGTGGCAAATAAAATGCAAGTCTGTGGTCAGGCAGGCAAAAAGGGAATATGAGGAGCATACAGCAAAAAACGTAAAAACCAACAATAAAACTTTCTTCAAATACATTAGAAGCAGGAAACCAGCCAGGGAGGCCGTGGGGCCCTTGGATGACCAAGGGGTAAAAGGAGTACTGAAGGATGATAGGGAAATGGCTGAGAAGCTAAATGCATTTTTTGTCTCTGTCTTCACTGTGGAAGATGAGAAGTGCTTACCCACTCCAGAACCGCTGATTTCGGGAGGGGTGTTGAAACACCTGAGTCAGATTGAGGTGACGAGAGACTGATAGACAACTTAAAAACTGATAAATCACCAGGCCCAGATGGCATACATCCGAGAGTTCTGAAAGAACTCAAATGTGAATTTCTGGATCTCCTTACAAAAAAAATTATCTTTCCTTAAAATCAGCCTCCATTCCTGAGGACTGGAAGGTAGCTAATGTCACTCCCATCTTTAAAAAGGGTTCCAGAGGAGATCCGGGAAACTACAAGCCAGTCAGTCTGACATCGATACCAGGTAAATTG
>NW_015159711.1:2872354-2886662 GCF_001447785.1 Gekko japonicus
GAAAGAGGTACTTTTCTCCCTTTCTCACAATATAAGAACTCGTGGGCACTCCATGAAATTGCTGAGCGGTTGGGTTAGAACAGATAAAAGGAAGTACTTCTTCACCCAAAGAGTAATTAACACATGGAATTCACTGCCACAGGAAGGGGTGGCGGCTACAAGCATGGACGGCTTCAAAAGGGAATTAGATAAGCATATGGAGCAGAGGTCCATCAGTGGCTATTAGCCACAAGGTATAGATAGGGGCTCTGGGGCAAGTGATGCTCTGTCTTCTTGGTGCTTGGGGGGGGGTCAACAGTGGGAGGGCTTCTAATGTCCTGGCCCCACTGGTGGACCTCCTGATGGCACCTGGTATTTCTGGCCACTGTGTGATACAGAGTGTTGGACTGGATGGGCCTTTGGCCTGATCCAACATTGGCGTCTCTTATGTTCTTATCATGTCAATCCCAACCATTCCCTGCTTTCATACCATACCATACATTCCTGGAGTAATTGCTAGCAAAAAGCAGGTATGGATAAATACACTGTGGACTAGCCAAGTTTTCACTTCATGCAAGGTTTGTGGAATGCAACTTCTATTTCAAAACCTAATTAAGGAAGAGTATACAAGGACAACCCAGAGATAAGGCTTTAAAACAACTTCCTAACAAAGATACGTCCTTCACAAAAATGGAGACTATGCAAATATTACATTCACTTAGCTTTTCAGGCATGCTCCAGCCAGCCCATTCAGTTACTTAACACAGCATTTCATTCACATATATAGGTAGTGTATTTTTCCAAGACTATATGAAAACATCCTGGTGATACCTGAAGCTCTACCAGGTTGTACTGTGGGTACCTGAAAAAGGGTTTTTGGTAATCCTCTAAAATCTCAAAGGAGAGGAGTGAAATGAACAAGTAAATACAATTAGAGGTACTTCACAATACACTTATCCCAACAATGAGGGCCCCAGGCAGCTAGCTGAAGGCATGTCCATGCAATAAAGATTCAGAGGCTGTTATTCAATTATTCTTATCCTGGAGTTCCAACCCCCATTTATATACAAAAAACCTACTTTGGGAGAAACCTAGATGGTCAGCTTTTCTACAGATGTTACATTAAGCCACCTGTAAGATGTCAGTGTCTTCATGATAATGAAATACAGTAAAGGCCAAAAATAAAGGAGGCTCTGGAGTGAACTCATTAAAGCCTGTTCACACCCAGGATAAAGTCCTTGGTCAGGCTCCCCAGAGGACAAGTTAATCGTTCTAAAGCTATTTTTCATGAACACTGTCTTTTGGGCCTAGAATTCTCTCACCTTTCCTGTGAACTCTTTGGCTAAAGCCCCCATTTGCAATTACAATGAAGCTTTAGAGCATATGTTCAAAAGTCATTATCAGTTTAAGACTACACCCCAAGAACCAGTGTGGTATAGCGGTTAAGAGTGCAAGGCCAAGACTGCGGAGACTAAAGTTCAAATCCCTATTAAGCCATGAAGCTGGCTGACAGACCTTGACCCAGTCACACACCCTCTCTGCACTTACCCTACATGACAGGGATGTTGCAAGTATTTATTGAAGGGGGAGAGGGGACCAATGCACACTACCCCCAAACTCCCTGGAGAAGGAGCAGGACATAACTTAACTTTGACAGATAGAACCCTTGCTACCCTAGCCTCCTCCTCCTTCCTTCCTTCACCTCCCCTTGACTCTGCACTTACCAAAATTAATGAGGAAAGCTCCAGGCATAGACCAATGGCTGCCGAGTATATAATTCTGCATACCACTATGTATAGCGGTGACACTGTTTTAATACATAATAAGAATTGATGCTCAAAATGACCAGCTGGATTCCTCACAGCACAGGAGGGGGGTAGTAGTCATCTTGACATAGTGCTAGCTACTAACCTGATGGTCAGGCACTTGCTCTTTTTAGCCTAGCCCATTCTTTAGATCTTATCAGCTATAAACTACTGTTCAGCCCAACAACCTTTTAATCATAGGATAAGAATCATGCCATGAATAAAGCATAGAAATTCCAACACTTTGTAAGCACTACAAAGTCCACAAACTGTTTTGCTGGAGAAAATACATTTATCAAAAGTGCACGTAGGAAATTAATTAGCTTGGGGAAATCAAAGAAACAGTGTTGCTTGAGCTGCAATGACAGGGCCTGTTCCTAAATGGTCTGTGAGTGACACAGCTTACTCCCAACTAAGAAATTTTCTTCATACTCATGTGACCGTCAAGTGTAGGAATATTTAAATATTGCCTCAAATACTCAGTGGTCTTATCCTCTTATTCAACAACTTAAAGGGTATGTTGTGAGGATAAAACGGAGGAAGAGAAGAGAAAGATGTCAGCTGCTTTGGGTCCACATTGGGGAGCAAAGTGAGGTATAAAAAAGTAAATAAATAAATAGTCTTGTGGTGATTAGCAGCTGTACACACCTTTGAGGCATTCACCAAATATCGTTAACAGATGATGCTTTCCAACAATGCAGAAGAGTAAGGACTTTTGGCTTGGCCTTAACTTGAAGTATTAATAACAGGCTGTGAATAAACTCCTTTCAAAAGCAGTTGTTGTTGTTGTTCAGTCGCACAGTCAAGTCCGACTCTTCGCGACCCCATGGACCAGATCACGCCAGGCCTTCCGGTTTTCCACCGTCCTCTGAAGTTTGCTCAACTTCATGTTCGTTGCATCTATGACACTGTCTAACCATCTCATCCTTTGCCGTCCCCGTCTTCTTTGACCTTCAATCTTTCCCAGCATCAGGGTCTTCTCCAGTGAGTGCTTCCTTCTCATTTGGTGGCCAAAGTATTTAAGCTTCAGTTTCATTATCTGGCCTTCCAGGGAACAGTCAGGGTTGATTTCTTTTAGGATTGACTGTATTAGACAGCAACTCAAGGTGAAGCTGAAGGAAGAGATGCTACTCATTCCCATCTGAAGCCTTCCACAAAAACTGCATTTCTGTTAACATTAATCCAGTCTTATATCATCTATCCTCATTATATAATATCTTCTCTGTTTTAACATTTAAATGTTTCTGTACTGGTTATTGCAATTTAGCTTCTAACCCTGGTTGGAAGTTTTAGTCAACATTAAAAACAGACTGCTTACTATTCATGAGATCTAGCAGAAAAACACAAGACCTGTTTCTGATGTGACTCAATATGCTAGCCCAAGCAAAGCACTTAGTAGTCCCAACTAAGATTTATTTTTATTTTTTAAAGTTAAGTAGTGCCACATGATGCCACATGATGCAAAACATTCATGTATGTAACTGGGTCAACAGTGAGACAACAAGTGCTGTGGCATCTTAAAGTTAAAATGTGGTAAAAGCTTTAATAGGTGACAGCTTATAAGCTGTTAAAAAGAGAGCTTGATTGTGTTCTGTGAAGGGACAGTTCTCTCAACAGCATGGACAAAACAGTGACCCCTGAGGTAATAAGAACCCAAAATGGCTCACCTAGAATTAAAAGGAAAAGAAATAATGTGCCCATGGAGGCAATTCAGTGCCTACTTAGACAGGTGTAAGCCCACTGGCTTCATCTAACAGCTGGCCACACACTGACCATATTTTTAACAAACCCCACAGAAAGGTTCATCTATATATCTAATAGCCAAGTCGCCCCCTGGTGTGCGGATACTTATTTCCGCATATCGGGGGCAACTGGAGGGGAGGGAGAGTTTTGTGCACACGTGGGGCGGTCCCCAGATTTTTGTGCACAAAAATCAGAAACCCTGTAAAAAATTTCGGGGGGATGTTTAAATCCCCCCGAAACTGACAGAGCGTCCCCTGCTCATGCGCAGGGAACACTCTGCAGCCGGCCTCCCGCCGCCGCGGAGGGGGGGAAGAGAGCAGCGAGGGCTGAGCGGCCCTCACTTAGGTGATGGAATGGGGGGGAAGAGTAGAGAGGGCCGAGCGGAAAGCTGCTCGGCCCTTGCTTCGGTGCCGGGATGGGGGGGGAGAGAGCAGCGAGGAGCCGGGGGGGGAAAGGCAATGTGGGGTTAGCCATGATGACTAAATGGAACCTCTGTGTTCAGTAATGCCCTGGATACCAGTGCTGGGGGAGAAGCAACAACAGGGAGAAACTTTGGCTTCTATGCCTCATTTACTGGCCTTCTGGAGGCATCCGATGGCCCCCCAGGGTGGGAAGCAGCATGCTAGACAAGACATTAGACAAGATGGACCGCAGCACAATGGCTCTTACATTCTATAGCACAGAAATTAAAAGTGTTGCATCCTAAACAAACACTACAAAATGAATACCTTTTCTGCATTCTCCATTCCCTTCAAACACACATGCACCCCTGCACCAGCATGCTGTATTTCAAAACCATATCGGGCCTTTTTCTCAAATTAATGGGATTTGCATTCCCCCCCCCCCAAAGGAACAGCAATGTACCAGAAAGAGATGAAGAGGAACACCAGAGAGAAAACACATGCAGTAAAATTAAAGATGTGGCTCAAGATAGAGTTAAAAAGGTAGGTCCAAAGTATAAAAAGGCTGAAGACCACTGGCCTAAAGAATGCAAGGACTTGCAGATTCCCATCAGACCCAAACTGGGGATTAGCCATTCCTAAATGTGCACCTGGACATCCTAGTCAGTTGCTGCACTAGGGCTTGAGCTGCTCATGAAGACAAAGCAGAAGGCAGCAGGCAGGAGATAGACAGGCATCTAATAGTTATACCAGGCCCAGGTGAACTGGTAGTGTCATATCCGTTGGCTGTGGAGACCAAAGCAACATACCCCAATTCCTTTTACCTCAAAGCAACATACCCCAACTTTTAGTGAAAGAGTGCTCTGAGATCCGAGTGCATGCAGTCCCAGACAGCTCATGAATCGAGGTCCTGAGACAAAGTCCTTTGACTGCCTGATGAGTCCTCCCTCCAAAGCCATCCCTCGGCACTTTCCAAATGTTGCCCGAAGCTTAAGGCCTCTGCAGTGCCTGGCACCTCAGCCAAATGTGCCAATAACCATTGGGGTAAAAATGCTGTCTATGACTCACAGCCTGGCTTTCTGCCACTCAGCCCGTCTCCTACAGCCAAACCTTAACAGCCTTTATTCTATAATGAAATTGTTGTTTATTCTGTTAGTTAGGAAATAAATCAGAAGGGGTAAATTAACACCACATTTGTTGAGCAAGCAGGCACTGGAGGCTGCAGCCTCAGAGCAATCCGTGCAAGCAGAGTCCCACATTATTGCATTTCATTTTACAGTATCAAGTCTGATCTGCCTCAATATTATATAAATCTGCCTGCATTTTCTTGCAGGCTCCCTGCTTCAATCAGACTCCAAAGACTCATGCAGTTATAGCAACTGAAAGCCCCATGCAATCGCAGTTTTACGTTCTGGTAACAGAAGAATCTCTCTGGGATGAAGATGGAAAGGAAATGACCTGTGCCCAGCAGGAAGGTATAATGCAGCTTTGTTTTATGCCCTCTTGCTGTCTCCTCTCCACTAACCCACACTAAAGGAGAGGTAATAATGGGAGGAGAATACAAACTCCAGGAACACATCATTCACCACCAAAGAATTTAACATGGTTACCTCACTGGAACCATCAAGACTTGTCACCTGCAGCAAACATACACAAGATTCTTTGTCGTTTAAACCCAAAGGTGAAATAAAAAAACAACACACAACACAACCTCATACAGATTGTCAAAGCTGACCAAGAGAACACAGAGGCTGCCAGAATCAGAATGACAGGGTTTTTTTTAATTACAGAAGTTCCCTGAAGGTGGCCAACTAGCACCTAAGCTCCATAAGGCACTCCTGGATCTCAAATCTACAATCCCTTTGTGGGAAGGTGGACAGAAACTGAAGATGTGCATCAGCTCCTCTTCTCTGCCTCCTCTTTGCCTAAATGTCCGCAAAGGAGTACTTGACTCAGCTGCCTGATCTACTTTCAAGTCTGCAGTTGCTTGGTCATTGCAAACCTAGGAAGCTTCCATTGCCTCCCTAGAGTCTCATGACAATCTTTAAAATCTACAGTGGTCATCACCTGGACTGTACTAGCCATATACCAATGCTACACAGTATGGTCACCTAGAGGCATTTTTCAGGGGATGGACTCAAACCTACAAAAGTTTATAAAAGACTGAACTGTACAGGCTTGAATTAAGCCACAACTTTGTATTTAAGCTCATGACATCTTAAGCAAAGATTTGTCAGGTTATATAAGCTCCCTTTTTCCTTTAAAATTTCTGCCCTTGAGGGGATGCAGCTAAACTTGAAATACGCAGTAGTTTTAAAATGCCAGTGGAAAGTAGCATTTACAAATCAGCAAACACACAAGCTGAAGACTGACAAGGAACTGTAGGGGGACAATGGGGTATTCCTCCCATCACAATGCAACCGTGAAAAATGCTGAGCTTCACAGACACTAGGAGTACACCACTCACCTGAACCTCAGCAGGCTAAAACTGCAGCACATTTGACTGCTGAAGTTCCGGTCTAGGCGAGTAAGAAGCAGCTCATCTATGACCAAAGTAGAGTCAAAAAGCACAGGGAAAATATTTTTAGCTCCCTCTCCTTATACTGTATGAGAAATGTGAGATCGAACTTCATTACCTGCATGGTACTATATAAACTCCTGCCAACCTAGCAGTTCGAAAGCAAGACACTGCAAGTAGATAAATAGGTACCACTTCGATGGAAAGGTAACAGCGTTCCGTGCACCTTGGTGTTTAGTCATGCCGGCCACATGACCACGGAAACGTCTTCGGACAGCGCTGGCTCTTCAGCTTTGAAACGGAGATGAGCACCGCAACCCTAGAGTTGGATTCGACTGGCTTTCAAGCAAGGGAACCTTTACCTTTACTATATAAACAGGAGCTGCGGTGGCTTAAGTGGTTAAGACGCTGAAGTGCAGGCTGTGGAAGGTCGGTAATTCAGCAGTTCGAGACCCGAGTGTGCCGCATGACGGAGTGAGCTCCCGTCTCTAGTTCCAGCTCCTGCCAACCTAGCAGTTCGAAAGCAAGAAATTGCAAGTAGATAAATAGGTACCACTTCAGTGGGAAGGTAACAGCGTTCCGTGCGCCTTAGTGTTTAGTCATGCCAGCCACATGACCACAGAAACGTCTTCGGACAGCGCTGGCTCTTCGGCTTTGAAACGGAGATGACCCTAGAGTCGGATTCGACTGGCTTTCGAGCAAGGGAACCTTTACCTTTTACTATATAAACAACGAGACAGGAAAGCAGGCTACTTTCTTCACCCCTCTCAATTTTTCTACTTCTTTCTATTTAATGAACATTCATCTTAACATTCCCAAACAGCAAAGAGCATGCTCAGTTCCCAGAGATCATTTGGGATTTTTCTTTCCCCTCTTTATATTGTTCTGCTTATTTGGGAAATCTCTAGGTTTCTGTGGAAATTCCTATGTTGTTGGTAGGTAGCCCTGTTTCAGTGCCCTGTTGACAGGCACTTAACCATCAAGTTTGCTATCATGCATGAGGAGTTAAGAGCACAAGTGAAAGTGCATGTGCAAAGGGGGAAAGACATCTCCCTTTTCACACAGAAAAACAGATCTTCACTCAGAAGTTCTGGCATCGGTGATTAGGATATCTGAAGGAACACCTCTACCTATTTATTCCTGCCCGCTGCTTCATGTCCACCAAACATTCCTTGTTCATAGCCCACTCTGAGATATGTAAAATATCCCAAAATTTTGAAGATGCAGGGGGAAAAACTTTCCCTAGGGAAAAAAGTGGACATAATCAAAATATATGCAATACTTACTTTCCTATCAAACTTAAATGCCCTTTACTAACGACATAAAATGCATCATTTATAACTTATCTGTACCAGGTTTGGGTCTAATCCTAAATTAGACCTCCACAAAATGGATGAACAGGATCAGCTCCCACTGATGAATTATAATGTTTCTAGCAACCATCCTAAAAATGTATTTTTAAAGCTTTTTAAAGCTTTCTGGCCCTGAAGCAGCCACCTTACGCTTGCTCTTTTAATACAAAGTTACAAAGGTCTTTCCAGAAAACATGAGTACAGCTAACATGGCTGCAGACAGCAACACTAGCTTCTTCACCATTAAATACTGGGAAGAGCCAAACGATCTTGTCACCCTTTCAGTGGCAAAATTTATAGGTGCAATAATTAAATACCTGGGAAATAATACTACTAAGGTCTTTTTATTTTAATTTCTATTCTAACTTCTGCTTAAGGCAACAGCTGTATGAGCAGTACTAGATAGATAGAATACTGGGAAGGATGGAAGAAAATCAGTTATCTACTAAACCAAGGAAACACACACACGTTATGTCCAGGATCTTTTTAAGTCACAGGATAATAACCAAAGAGTACAAAGCAATAAGCTGTCTGCTGTAAGCTGAATAAGCAGCAGCTTTGAAGGGAAGGCCTCCAGCTCTGTACCAGCGCGTTTGTTTTGATTGCAGAAGATCAGTGGTTCAAGTTCCTGGAAACACCAGTTTAAAAGGTCTCAAAGCCACAGCCCTCAGAGTTTGCAAGACCTCAACAAGGCTATTAACAATAGGACATTTTGGTGATCATAAATTCATAGGGCCACCATGAGTCGGAAGCAACTTGACTGCACTTAAACACTCATACACACAGTAAGCCGAATGGCACTGAAGGTTCCATATGGCTCATACAAATTCCCATAAGGGGCTCCCATCAAGACCACAAACCACGACCACACTGGGTTTAAGGTTTTAGAGAGTCAACATATTAAGATGGGCTGAGCTTGGCTATTTCTCTGGAATGCAAAAGCCCAACAACCAGATCCCACCACTGAATTCACATTTTTAAAAAATACTAAAAATCTTCATTAAACCCTTTTAAAAGTTTGATAAATGATTATGGGCAGCGGTTTCATGGAAATCTAAACAGAGGTAGGTAGCTGCCAATAAATATTTGTTAACTGTTTGATGAGGTAGTTACATTGTTTAAACAGAAAATCTTTAAATCACAGCCTAGCATTATTTTTCAGTGACAGGAACTGATAATAGATGGGCAGAGCCAAGTGATTAAAAAAAAAAAAATCAAGTGTCTCGCTTACTTGACTCATCAGCCAATGCTCTAATATTGGCTAATATTTGGAGGAGTCATTCTTGAGATTTAAATACGAATAATAACCTCACAAACTTTATTGACAGGGCAAACAGAGAGATGCACAAAACATTTGCACATTAATATCAGATGTTTGTCAAGTAGTTCACTTTCGAATGCAGCATTAATACTACTTGGTCAATAAAGGAATAAAATAATGAGTCAGTAATTTATAGCAAATACAATCCAGTGTAATTGTTTACTGCTGTGGCTTTCTTCTGACACTTGAGACAGAATGTGAAGGAAGGCAGCAGCTTACGGCTTCCAAGGATGTCCGCTGGATAAAAATTGAGTGCTCAGAACTGCATCAATCCCAAACCCCTCTTACAACCACCCCTAATCTTTAAGACATTTAACATTTCAGGCCTTGAGATGTCACTTAAACTCTAGCTTGCACCAATTTATTTTTATTCATTTACGCTATTTACAGTCCTTCTTTCTCACATGGACTCAAGGTGGATTACGCATAGTGAGTCAGCAAAATGGGACATTCAATAACTAATGCATTAGGATATTAGAAGTCTGGAACCACCAAAAAGAGACAGAAACATAGCGTAAGTACTAACATGACACATTAAGTGGTACAGAAATTACATAATAGGATCCTACTTACAATGCAATATATAAGACCATAAGTCTCAGTCATTTATCCAAGAAAGTTTGCAAAACCATTTTGTACTGTGCAGCCTTTGAGGGTGGATCCAGGAGAGGGCAGGGTTTGGGGAGCTCAGCATGGTACAATGCCATAGAGTCTACCCTCCAAAGCTGCCATTTTCTTCAGGGGAGCTGATCTCTGTCAGCTGGAGATCAGTTATAAAAGCGGGAGATCTCCAGGCCCCACCTGGACGCTGGCAACCCTATCACTCATGTAGAAAAGCCCTCTTAAATAGTTCAGTTTTGCACAGTTTGCAGAAGGCCAGGAGAGTGGGAGCTTTCCTAACCTCCTTGGGCAGGGCATACCACAAGGTGAGAGCCACAACAGAGAAAGCACATGTACAGGCAGCTGTTGATTTTGCCCATGTGCAACTAAGGATCTACTTACAGAGCCAGGTCAGCATGCATTTGGCTGAAAGTAAATCTATCTGAGGTTAACAAGGTTTACTCCTAAACGTCTGCACGTAAGACAGCAACCTTAATTTTGTACCTTGTAAGCTTATTATTCTTTTCCTCCTCCTCCCCACCCTTAAAAAAACCCTTAGATTTAAAAAAAAAAATGTTGCAGTGCCAATGGTGTGACACACTTCAGGCCAGGACATGACCTATCTGAAGGTCCCTGTCTGCAAGTTTAAGTTATAGACATGCAGCGAGAAGTCCATAACAGATCCTCCATTGCCATGCTGAATGCTGGTGGAGCAAAAACAGATAGCAAACAGAATTTTATTTTGTATTACACAGATACTTTGCTTCCAGAAAAATCTGCTAAAGCCCTATTGATTGGGGGTCATTTACCTGGACTTATTTTTTATGCGATCCAGACAAAACAAAAAAGAAAATAGTTTAAAGAATTAGATAAAAGAATGCAGAAATATGCTGCAGCATTATGCATGTAAAAATTAGACAAGGTTCTCAGATTCAAGTAATGCTAGAACCAGCAATTACTTCATGTTGTTTCCCACCCTTTGATTAAATGAACAAATGTGGAGGAAAATGAATCCAGTAAAGCTCTGAAGAAAATATGGCAGACCAGGTTGTTAAAGCTTCTTCCTTCAAAATATATCAATCTTGCTTTTGGGGCGTGGTTCTTCTTGAGCATGTTACATATCTATAGGCTAACACCAACCTGCAGCCAATTGTAACACTCTCAAATAACACGAGGACCATCACCTTTAACTCTGGAGCCTAAATACGAACCACAGCCACATACTGCCAAGGCTGCTGTTGATCCACACCAATATTCAGGTCCAGGGTTCCCTCTCAGCTGAGTTAGTGTGAGCTAGCTCACAGTTTTTTACCCACTGGTTCACACATTTTTGTCTTCGCTCAGGAAGCACCAGAGCAAACTAATTTATGCAGTAGCCAAATCACCTGCTCACAATTTTAATGCCAGTAGGTCGCAAAGTAGAATTTTTGCTCACAGGACTCCACAGGTTAGAGGGAGTACTGTTCAGGTTATGTTCAAACCTACAACATCTCTCTTCCTCATACCGTATCTCAAGTGTACTATGATTCAAGGTTCTGTCAAAGCATAGTGGGTGTCAAGAGAGAGACCCACCATGAAATGCCCACATAATAATGGGAAATAAAGACTATCATGCTGTACGGACACATTACTATACAGTTGTCTGTCTTGAGAACTTGAATAGACTTCCGCTATAAACAGATATGCTTAAAAACCCAATGACTGACAGATGAAATGCCAGTGCATAAGTAACCCAGATCAGTATATACGCTGGCAACACACTGACAGCAACTTTGAGATGTGTCCCCAGTAAGTAAGAAATATTTGCCTGCGTGAACTAAGTTATAAACTAACTCCTACAGCTTCAAACTGCTACCTATGAGAGGAAGAGCAGGCAGCACCTTAGGCATCACTCCATCATGCCTGGACCCATCTTCAGCTGAGCGTTATCCTCCCTTCAGCTTGGCAACAGGGTTATCCAAAGGAGAGCAGAAAGCAGTCAAGCATCCTCTCACCATGCCTGGGTATTGCTCTGCTACTAATCCCCTTCAAAAAGGAAAATTTGCACTGAATAGGGTTGCCAAGTTGTACCTTCATCTGGAGCGGGGGATTCCCGGTTTGCTCCCGGAGTGCATGTGCGCATGCGAAGCGCGCGCGCACCGCATCCACGTCACCCGGAAGTGACGCGACCATTCCAGGCACACCAGGCACGCTGGGGGTGGGGCCACAACCATCTGAGGGAAAACCATAGAGTTTTCCCTTGGATGACCGTGGCCCCACCCCCAGCGTGCTCGGCGTGGTCGCGTCACTTCCGGGTGACGTTCACGTTGCATACTTTGGGGGTGGGGTTCCTCCCGGGGCCCGATCCGGCAGCGGCGGGGAACAGGCCTCTGGGGCAGGGGTTTCCCCACCCCCCCGGGGGGACTTGGCAAGCCTAGCACTGAACTTCTAATTGTTATAGAAATTAAAATGTTGATTACTGTTATCCACGGGAGCCCGTTTAAGCTGAAAAGACCAAGAATAATAAATTTTGAAAAATTAACTAGGTCTCCAACCTTCAAAACTATGGTGTCACCAAGAAGCAGACATCTCCACCTAATCCCAATTCAGAGAAACAGTTTTGCCCACCATATGGGGTCAGCAACATGGCTCCACTTTCTGGGAAGGAGTCAAGACCTGAACACCCTGATGAAAAAGTAATTGGATTCTAGAAAACTGCCTCAGATGTAATTCAAGCTGCCCTACAGTTGTCAAGACTCAACTGGGATAATAATAAACCAGTTAACATGAACTACAAGTCAACAGGGCACAGATCGACCTGAATTGTACATACCAAAGACTTCTAAAAAAATCACAGGTCTTACAGTTTTAATGGATGCATTGTATGGTCTGCATCGTGAAGCTATAGTGATGTAAGCACTTCTTGATAAAGCCTTGTTTACTATGAACCATGCTGGAAGCCATGGTATTTATCGTTTTTCTATCCCACCTTCCTTCCATCATGTCCCATGAGACAATGTACATGGGGTTCCCAAGTAGTGAAAACTAGCTCAAAAAATTTACTTGTTTTTAGCAAGGGTTGCTGCATCAGGGGCCTTCCTATCATGCTGAAAGCCGCAAGGATTAGAGAGGCTGCAAAGAAAAGCATCAGAAAAGCATACTTTTCTTTGCAGCTTTCCCATATGACTACTCAAGCACGGTCACCAAGTCAAGTCTAGCACTCTGGTTTCACTCTAAGGCTTAGTCTTCTTCCAAAAACTTTTGAACAGCCCATAGTTGGCTATGGAAGTTACATGATCACTTTATGATGTAATGAAGCAAGAGACTCTTTCCAGTAGGAATTATTTTAATTAAGCTAGGCTGAAAGTCCACTTATATGATTACTAACATAATATTTTATCCTGCTACAAAAGAGACATTTGTGTGCAGGGGTGGTAATGATTTATGGGGCTCATTTGCAATACAGTTCTGCAACGAAACATTTTTATGGCACTCCTGTGATGGCAGGTCTGGTATCTCGAACCTCCTCCCTCACCCTCCCATTCCTCAAGCCCTTGATAAAGCAGGACTGGAGAAACGATGCAGAAATGCCTTTTCATATGGCTTCATGAAAACTGGCACACATCATCAGCTGCTTTCCCCAGTTTACAGTCGATGCTGCAGCCTTGACATATTTATACATTCCTGAACATTTTCTGGCACAAGGACTGTTTGCCCTGCTAATTTTGTTTTGCTGCTCTCTGCAGCTGTGAACCAGTGTTTCATTAGGAAAAAAAAGTTGGCTTCCCGCTTGCCATTTTCATGATGAATGTGCTATTTCTTTTTTCTTCAAAAAGCAAATCTTTTAAAATGTATTCCTGCCTTATCCAAAGAAAGTAAAGAAACCACTTTAACTTGAGTTGCTATATTCAAGATATGGAAATTATTCCAGAATGCATAAAAACTGTAGCTAAATTGCAGTTAAAAGTGTCATCTGCCTGATATACTGTGATGTTGTTATTAAATCTCTCTCTAATTAGTCTGCTCTTAACTCAGCCCAATTTGAGCTGGGTTGGTAGGGTGCTTAAAGTTTCCCCAACGGTAGAGCCAAACCTTTTTAGCAAGCATCTTTCTTTTCTAATAAGAATGTCTTTCACTCTAAGGTGATATTTTGATGTGAATTACAGAAAGCAAGAAACCATTTCTTCTTTATATTAAAATTCATTTATAACTCCTGCAAATACATATTAATAGACATTACTATGCAAGATAACCAAAGCAGGTCCTATTATATAAATGCATTCTTCATTCTAAAGTCACTAAAATGGACAGGAAAAATAAAACCACTTTCAATTATGATTCAGGGGGAATCTAAGGTTCTTTGTTTCAAGCTGTTAGACTCCCTCATCACAAAAGTTTGGAGAACACAAACTCTGGGAACAGACACATACCTTAAAAGGGACTCCTTTCTCGACCCCTAAGAACACAAGAACTTAAGAGAAGCCAATGTTGGATCAGGCCAATGGCCCATCCAGTCCAACATTCTTTCACACAGTGGCCAAAACTACCAGGTATGATCAGAAGGTCTACCAATGGGGACAGGACACTAGAAGGCTCCCCACTGTTCCCCC
>NW_015159711.1:2886917-2899251 GCF_001447785.1 Gekko japonicus
GGAAAGTGTTCCAACCCTTTTATCATTCTAGTTGCCCTTTTCTGCCTTTTTCCCAATGCGGTAATATCCTTTCTGAGGTGTGGTGACCAGAATTGCACACAGTATTCCAAGTGAGATTGCACCATCAATTTATACAGGGGCATTATGATACTGGCTGATTTGTTCCCAGTTCCCTTCCTAATAATCCCCAGCATAGCGTTGGCTTTTTTTATTGCAGTCACACACTGTCTCAACATTTTCAGTGAGTTATGTATTATGACTCCAAGATCTCTCTCTTGGTCAGTCTCTGCCAGTTTGGACCACATCAACGTGTATTTATAGTTAAGATTTTTGGCCCCCATGTGCATCACTTTGCACTTGGCCACACTGAACCCCATTTTCTACACTGTCGCCTACTCACCCATACTCAACAGATCCCTTTGGAGTGCCTCACAATCCACCCTAGTTCTCACCACCTTGAACAATTTAGTGTCATCCACAAATTTAGCCACTTCACTGCTTACTCCCAGCTCCAAATCATTAACAAACAAGTTAAAAAGCAATGGACCGAGTACTGAGCCCTGTGGTACACCACTGCTCACCACCCTTCACTGTGAAAATTGCCCATTTATACTCACTCTCTGTTTTCTATTAATTAGCCAGTTTTTGATCCACAAAAGGACTTGTCCTTTTATCCTGTGACTATTGAGCTTACTTAGGAGCCTTTGATGAGGAACTTTATCAAAAGCTTTCTGGAAGTCAAGGTAAACAACATCTATTGGGTCCCCCTTGTCACCCCCTCAAAGAACACTAACAGGTTAGTGAGAGAAGATCTTCCCTTACAGAACCCATGCTGAGTCTGCCTCAATAGTTTGTTCATCTATGTGCCTACTAATTCTCTCCTTAATAATGGTTTTCACCAACTTACCTGGTATTGACTTCAGACTGACTGGCCTGCTCCTCTCTCATCACCTCAACCTGACTCACCCACAAAGTTTCTTCATAATTCCTTTTACCAAGTAAGCATTGCCTGCCTTTTAACTTTCTAGATGTAGTGTTTACATAGTGTGTACTACTACTACTACTACTACTAGTAGTAGTAGTAGTAGTAGTAGTGTTGTTGCTGCTGCTTTTATTGCAGGATCTCAGGAGCTAGACATGGGCATGTATATATTTAGGCTGCATATAAATATTTTAAAAATTAAAATCTGGTAAGCCATTTATTAATGTACCTTCTTAAAGTTGCTTTCTAAATGTTGTTAACTTGAACATATGGTAAGAAAGAACTAGCCTTATACAAAGTCAGGCAGTTGGTCCACCAATCTCCATTTACTACCTTAAAACAAATCAAAACTGGATATACTTTTGCCTTTTGAACTACAAAGTTCTACAATATCTCATTTTATTTCAAAAGTAAATAGATTTCCACCTGGCTCTCTCTATGTGAAACGAGGCTAAAGATCAGGACAAAGTTAGATGTACTGATAACTACTGAGAACAATTGCCTGCCTCTGTATAGCAAACTTGGACTTCCTTGGCGGTCTCCCATCCAAGTACTAACCTAGGGCCGACCTTGCCTAGCTGCCAAGACTGGACTAGTGTGGGCCATCCAGGTCAGGGCAAAGCAAAAGACTAGGTTTTAATTCAGCATATTGGATGGAGAGGCATATGTAATTCTAACATGGGTGTTTGTATCACATACAAATTTCATTTTAAATGAGGGGGATTTTAAACTCCTGATTAAAATTTTTGTTTTGGGTTTACTTTTACTGATTTTTCTCCATCCTGTACAACACTTCACTGATATCTGAAAAGTTATGGAACCTGTGCTACTGGTTTTGATCACATTGGCAGAGTTCCACCTTGTAAAGCTGCTGCTGCCCAGCAGGGGTGGTGGGGGAAGCAAGCACCATAAAGCTCGGTGAACATTGCAAGTGCTGAAGCCCTGAGGTTTACCTATGCTAAGAAAAACTAGTATCTGTCTGTCTTGCTCATCAATTTATTTGTGCCATTGGGAACAGAATGACCACCTGCAACTGTACCCAAAATAGTGAAGCAGGTGCAAAGTATGCTTTTTGGTACAATTTGTACTTCAGCTCCAGAAAACAAAGACGCAATCAGCTAAAGGCCAACAGGACTAGACTCCAGAGGCCATAAGGACCCAAAGATGAATGCAACAAGCAGCTCCTCGGCCTTAGACAAATTTCCCATGCCTGTTTTCAAACCAAAGAAAGCAACCCTTGGGAAAATCTGCATAAAAGCCCCTCCAGCCATTCAGAGAATTAAAACCATGCCCTGTGTATTACAGCTACTGAGAAACAGCTGGACAACAACTTCTCTAAAACCCTGTGTTATAAACAGTCTGTTGGCAATCAGTCTTTCCCAGGTTTCAAGGGAAGAGAAACATAAACCATTAAACATTTTAATAAGCAAAGCAACACACACTGATGACACCTATTTGTCATATACTTTCCTCCCCCCCCCCCCCCAACAGAGTCTGTGAACAAGCTAAGCCAGTTTTCAATCATGGCATAAGAAGAGTAGGCTATAAGAGACACCACACCTCAGTGTTCATGGTTTTTCAGCAACTTCCTATATTCCTTTGAGCAGTATGCAAAGTTAGATTTAACCCTAAATTCTTAAACAGGTTAGGCCCAACACAAAGAAGACTGCTGTCAGCCACATGTTTTCTTAAAGCATGTGGTTACTTGGCCCTGAACCTTGTGATGATGCCATACAAAAACAGCTAGATTCAAGTCCAGTAGCCTGTTAGAGACCAACAAGATGGGGGGGGGGGGGGGGGGGGGTAATTCCTGCCAATTCCCTCTTCCGGGTGCAGACCCCCAACTTGCCTCTCGTGCTCTGCAGACGAACATGGCTACCCTCTGAAATTATATAAAAACGGAAATCCCTAGGAAGCCTGGAGTTAGTGTTGGAGAAAAAAAATAACTTCCTGAAGTTCCTTTGGAATCACATTCTCTACAAATGCAACAGTGTGTCCATTTTTCTTCATCTAACTTGCTTGTGAGACCACAACCAACAGCACCTGATGTATTTACTCTGCTCAGACTTCAACTAAAAACATTTACTTGGATACAAGTTCCACTGATTTTCATTCAGATTAAGACAAAACGGATACCACATAAAGCCCACTTCAAAACACTGCCATTCACACGTAGCACACTTTGCAATGCACACTACTGTGGAACATTTTCCATATGAGCACTTGTGCTGGGAGGTATAACCTTTTTTGGTTCAAGCTCAATTTAATTCCATAGTGTTTGGGATGCTCTCACTGGTCACATTCAGATGTCATGGGAAAGGCAGAAACACTCTTTGTTCTTGTACTTACATGTTTCCTCGTGTATGGGGCATGGCTGAAGCCCTCCTAGTTTAGGAAGTCTTGAACCCAACTCAAAGTTCGCAAGACCCCTGAACACAGGCACCCTGTTTCCTCCCCACAAACTGGGCTTCTAAACTGTTACTGAAAAGAGTTTCAGATTCCCATTTTGTGGATACGGAACAAACTCCTGTTTGTCCAGGCAAACTGGTCTCTGATTCGAGACTTCCAAAACCAAGAAGCTCTTACTCCCTGTGCAAGGGAAGGCAAGAAGGGGCATGTAGTCATTAAACAAGCTGCGTTCATACCCCTCACAATGATTTCTTATGACATCTGAACAGGGCCAGAATTTCTCTCCATTTCCAACAGAATAAGTTACATACCAGACATTCTTGTTCCATTATTTCTTTATATAAGAAACTAACACCACTGTAATCCTACCACAGTAATAGAAGTTTTTCCAAATTTTAACCTGTTCCAACTTGACCATATCTCAGCTAAATATCTAAATTGAAAGTATTGGTAAAAGCTACCTTCTTTCCCCTTGCCCTAAGGCCAACTTTTCTGTCTTGTGTATTTCTTGACAAGATGTACATTGACTATAAGATAGAAGGAAAAGCCCCACTGTAATGATTCCTTGTTTTTGGTGTGTGTTTGTCTCTTTAAAAGTTTGGTTGCATGGCTGTGGTAAGTAGACTAGAGTGGTTGAGAGAAGCAAGTGTGGTATGATTGGTGGTTGACAAAGAGGGGGAGGGGTTTTGAAAGTGAAAATGAGTGGATGAGTATGTATGTCAGTCAGGAGTGACAGTTAGATGTTGACAGTTGATGTGGGGTGAGACAGTTAGTTCTGTGTGTGAGAGAAGTGAGAAGCAGTCCTGTGTGGAATGAGTTAGTTCAGTGAGAAACAGAAGGAAGGCTGATAGAATAGGAAAAATTAAATGAAAGTAATTAAAGACAAGTTATAGGAAAGGCTGTATGTCCTAGAGAGAAACAGTGAACATATATGACCTTGAGTTAAAGTGTTACAAAGTTACCTGAAAGTTCCCTGTCAGTAAGGGAGCAGATTGTGTGTGATACACCAAGCAATTGTTCATTATTTACACATTAATAGTTACATTGTTCTTCTACCCTTTTATTTATGAATTATTTCAATAAATCCTCTTTTATTCAAGTATACCAGATCTGAAAGAAATACTTCCTCAGGACCACATAGTTCCTTGTAAGCCTTGAACTCGGTCTACCTAACCAGTAAGAGCAGAAGTAAAAGTATAAAGGTTTGGAAATCCTTAAAATTTCCTGGTGTTCTACCCAGTAGAACAAAATAAAAGGAACACTTTTAAAGTTAAACTAGTCCTCCTCTATAAGGAGGACGTCACACCCACAATGGCACCCTAAATGATAACTAGTTTACTAAAGCATGCGTTTTCATGGACTGACACCCTACTTCACCAGATGCATTCTAGTTTCTAATACATCTGATGAAACAGGAGGCTCTCATTCAGTTAATTAATTCTTAGGAAACACAGAGCTTCTCATATGCTTGCTGCTGTAGTTTAAAGTAAAGGTAAAGGTTCCCTTGCTCGAAAGCCAGTTGAATCCGACTCTCAGGGTAGTTTAAAGGCACAGCTAAAATGAAGAATAAGTCATTCATATGAGAAAGTTAACAAGTTGTCAGATAAACTAATATAGTAAAGCTTTGCTATGGTCTAGTCAAGGTTGGACTTGGAAAAAAATATACCTATATGCTCGTTAAGCAAATATTTTAAATATCATTGCTCATTGTCATCATCACCTTGCAAATGTAAAGTTTCAAAGGAAACTCATCACTGACACTTTGGATAATAGAATTTGAGAGTGTATCTCGTAGAACCGTACAGAAGAACCTTTATTACAGTCACAGTCCAGCAAATACATTAGCAACTGAAACTCTCACATTGCACATTAAAGTAGAAAGTCTGCATACCTGAAGAACTCAGAATACAATGCCCAACTGAAATCTAATTTCTTGCAGTCAGTTCTCATTCTTTAGAGAATGAAGGGTTTATTAATGTGCTGGGTTTCTCTGTCAGATTATTTGAACCCCCAGGAGTTGTTTCTCCACCCAACCTGAAAGCTCTCTCAGTATTTACTGTGATCTAAGCTGAGCAGTCACCTTTGGTTCTTGTAAATGTGACATGAATGTTCAAAAGAAAAGGGAGGCTATTCTCAATGCTAACCAAATTATTATCACCACGGAGCTATAGACTGTTCCGAGAAGCAAGTGTCTTGTTAGCTACCTTACAACACATCTTAATGTTGTCTAAATAAAACCTTCAAGCAATTTATTCTGTTCTCACATTGTAGGTAACAATGTGACAAGCCTTTTTCTTACATGTTCACTCCAATCTGCGACACCCTAAAGGTAAAGGTTCCCTTGCTTGAAAGCCAGTCGAATCCGACTCTAGGGTTGCGGTGCTCATCTCCGTTTCAAAGCCGAAGAGCCAGCGCTGTCCGAAGATGTTTCGGTGGTTCATGTGGCCGGCATGACTAAACACCAAGGCACATGGAACGCTGTTACCTTCCCACTGAAGTGGTACCTATTTATCTATTGCGACACTCTACCTAAGACTAAATAGGACTGCGCTATGGCCACCACTATCACCACAGACAGAGCACTCAGAAGAGTATGGACAGTGGAAGGAAATGGGTGGTTTGCTTGGGTAACCCAATCTAGCTCTTCTCTCACACTCTGCCCCCTCCTCTGGCTGCCTTTGCACACAGACTCCAGGGCAGAACAGTTATATATGTAAAGGCGTGCTAAGCAAGCCATGGTCAGCACTACAGAAGCAGCCTTGAATGAATTTATATGGGACTGCAAGTTCTGGCACACTGTTGTTTCCAGGTTTGGCTTTAATTCTACTATTATTTTTAAATTTACAGTTTTGCAATCTAAAAAAAAAAGACCAAAGAAACACCCTTGACACCTGCCTGTGAGGACACCTGCTCCTCTAAGACAGATGCCATTTGACATGAGTTAACTCCGGCTTCTTCTTCAAAATGGATTCCCAGAACTTGCATCTGTTCCCTGAATGGCTACAGAGCTGCCCACCTCAGACCTAATCTTGGTAAGGCTCTTGACCCAGATATGATCCTGCTGAGCCCCCCACCTCATATCTGATCTTTCCTTTCGTCTACCTGTTCCCCAACCTGCTACTGATGAATCTACAAAACAACCGGTGATAGTCAGTGGTTTAAGTAATGCTAATATATGACAGCTTGAAGCCGTATCTTTGATATGATGTAGCATGTAATTAATTTCTCTGGTAGCTTATCCTGTTTTGTTTCCCTTCTGCATTTGGCAGCTTTTTTTCCCGGTGGCTTCATTGCCTTTGTTGGAAGGTAGCAGGGGTGGCTGCTTGCTGGGTTTTCTGTTTGTTTTTCCCTTTCCTTCTCTTTTGTAAGTTGCCTGGCTTGGAGCTGGAGCTCCAGACGACCTACCGAGCGCACGGCTAGGCCTCTCGGATAGGAGCCACACAATAAAAGAATTTGCACAGCCTATCAGAGCGAGCAGAGGCGTGACCTAACCACTGCCTGGATGACTCCCCCCCACACACACACTGAAGGAGAACAGGAAGGGAATATTTCCAGGTATCTAGAATTAAAGCATTCCAGAACTTGGGAACTGGAGTACACAAGGAGGACCCCAATCAAAGGGCAAATCAGCACAATCATAGTGGAATGAGAGAGAGTGGAAAGCCAAGTCAGATTATAAGGGTGGGATAGCAGCAACAAAGACTGCTGGATTTTCTTCAGAGCTAAACAACAACATATACAAATTGCGTGAACAAAGCTACATCCGATGGCTATGTGATGCTTATTAGTGATACAAACAGACCACACTTGAAAAAGATGTATTTACGGTCTACGATAGTTTGTTTCAAATTCTTTTATCCTACAGAATAAGCAGCAGAGTGACAGTTTCAAAGTTAAATAGTACAAAGTCATTAACCACAGCAGCAAACAACAAAAGTATGAATAAAACCAAGGAAGACCAATATGTTCAAAACTCTGGGATGTAACCTGACCTATTCGTTAATTTCAGTGTAATTTCTGAAGTATGATGTTGCTGCCTGGAGTATGTCATTAGAGGGGGAAAAACTGAACATACTTTTTGGGCCCTGTCAACGTCCTTTCCATCTTCCTTAGTGCTACTGCAAAGGTAAGCTGCCACCCGGTCTTCACCACCCTAGGGCAGCGGTTTGAAACCTATGATCCAGGGAAGGTGGTTATTTTGAGGTTCCCCGATATAACCCATGGCATTCCACCACACTTCACGCAAGATACAGAACCAACTTCGGGCCTAGAGATGTGAATAGTTTGTGTGCTCTCAGCCCATCTGCAAGAGAGAAAATACTGCCATCCATCTCATTTGTGTGTGTGTTAAGCGCTGTCAAGTCATTTCTGACTTATGGCGACCTTATAAATTTATGACCTCCAAAACATTCTATTGTTCTATAGGCTTACTTGGGTATTGCAGGCTGAAGGCTGTGGCTTCCTTGACCGAATCAATCCATCTCATGTTGGGTATTCCTCTTTTCCTGCTGCCTTCAGCTTTCCCTAGCATTATTATCTTTTCCAGTGACTCGTTTTCTCATAATGTGACCGAAGCACAATAGCCTCAGTTCAGTCATTTTAGCTTGTAGGGAGAGTTTAGGCTAAAAATGTTACACAATTAAAGTTTTAACAGTAGTAGGTCTCCAATTTTTTAAAAACAGCTCGGCTTCAGAAATTCTGGCAGGTAAGCAAGGATACCTAACAAATGATTCTACACTGTGAGAAAACACCACCTGCTGAGAGATTTCTTTGCGAGGGAGGGCTTTCAATGAGAGCAAAACAAGCTAGCCCCATAATGCAGGTCTTTTATTAGCAACATCTGCAATTGATAATCCTAAACTTAGCCTTTCCAAAAATCAGCTAATAAGGAAGGCATTACGTAGGAGCTTCACCTGAGCTGCCCAATAATCTGTCAGCCTTACTGACATCACCAGTTTTCCAAAACATATCACAAACAATTTGCAAGCAGTACAGGGACAATGTATGGCGACTGTCACCTATAAGAAATATACTTCATAATCATGTGCAGTCTGAAGCACTGGAGTGGGCAAACAGTGCCCCTATACTATCCTTCCCTTGTAACAACGGCTGAGGATCAATGAGTTTGCAGCATTTGATGTGAGAGACGTCAGTATGGAAAGGAAAGGGTACATCGTCAAAGCACCTACTATGAAATGCTCATTTTCTACCAGGGCTGTTTTCTGGCTGTTCTGAACAAAAGCTCTAACTGCTGTAATCCGGTAAATCACCTCAGTCTGCACAAGCCCAACTTCAGGCTGCAATCTGCACTGTGGCAAAGGAACCCACCCTGGTCTTTCCATACCCAAATACAGCCATACCTTTTGAAGACAGGTTTTGTAACAGCAGGATGCAGCATAGCCTGGTTCTGAGATTAACACACAGAAAGAACAAACCCGCCAAATGCAGAGCACAGAAGAAAGAGTTTTCCTGCTTAGGGCAGTTCTAGCTATTAGTTCCACATGAAGAGATGCAGAAGGCATCTCTGGCAGGTTGAAGCGATTCTTACAGTCAAAGAGGTGGGGAGAGGAGACAGAGAGAAGGAATAACCTGGAGGGGAAAAAAAAGAAACTTACCTCTACCTTTCCAGAGGTGAAAGATAATTCATGAGGGAATTAAAAAAAATCTTCAGACTCTTCAGTAAAGTAAATAAGCAGAGCAGACGAATCCTAGAAATTCAGCAAACATGCACATCAATCTTCGATGAGCTCCTGTCAGATTAATTTCCCCTGGGGGGGGGGGAGGGGCTCAGCGTCAATTGTTGAATTCTAGAAAGGAAAAAGGTATAAGTTTCCCAATTAGCTCAATGACCTAAGATTTATATTCCAGTTTCAGCATTGCTTCTGTTAGCCAATTATAGATAAAACTGTGGTATCATGAGTTAAAAGTGCAGCTTCCATGCTGTGATATAGCATGTGGATCAAAAGTGCGGCTTTAGTGCTTCTGATTCCAGCAGTGTAGTCTGGACTGGCCCCTGCTTTACAGACCAACACTAAATATACCAAAAAGGACCGTGGTGTTCCATAGCTAGTATAGAAAAGAATACCACCATATTAAGAATACAATACCAAATTATTTATAGTTGTTATCTAACATTCAGTAATCTTTCCAAATATTCTTCTTACAAAGATACACAGTTCTTCAAGGGATAGTACAACACTCCAAAGGTAAGTACAAAGGTTGCTGAAGTTTCATATTATTCTTGTTCTTTTCTTCTAGATTGCTGAAGAGATCCTCCAGCTCTAGCAACCAAATGTGGTACGGGTGTGGGCGTGTTTTTGCAAACTTCCTCAAATTCGCATACAATGTGGAAATGTCACATGGAACCCAAGCCTTTATATGTTATTTCCTGACACTGATTTGATCTCCACAGAATAAACTCTTACGAAAATAAAGGCAACTTTCTGCTTCATTACAAAATGACAAAAAGAGACTTCATCGACTTTTGCACTTACCTTTGGAGTGTTGTACTATCCCTTTAAGAATTGTGTATCTTTGTAAGAATAGTATTTGGAAAGGTTATTGAATGTTAGATAACCACTATAAATATTTGGTATTTTATTCATAACATGGTGGCATTCTTTTGTATACTAGTTACAGACCAACACAGCACACAGACCTCTTCTCATGATGCCAGAAAGGTCTCTTGTGAGGGAAACTCCACTGTTACAGGAAGAGATGTAGGATCCAGCCCTGCGTGTTCTACACAATGAGCAATTTGGGTTACACATAAGGCTGTCTGATGGGGGGGATAATATTTCAGTAAGATAATATTGCAACTGTATTCTGCAACCAATAAACTCTAAAGCCACCTGCTATTTCAAGGCCAGTGAATCCCACAATACAGTTTGATGACTGGTTGAATTCAGAAAGTTCAAAGTAGGCAAACCTCTCCTACCACCTCCAGATATGTGCAAGCCTTTCAAGTTTTACTTCCAACCAATCAGTACAGGTGAATTCCCAGAAATACCAGTCTCCCACCTTCAGAAAAAAATCTTTCGCAAAGACAGAACCAAGAACAGTATACATTTTTGCTCCATCCATCAATAGTTTGTTAAGAGGCTAATACATTCATAGGAAATTGACTATTAGAAATACTCTGAAGGAGAAAAGACTTGACCCTTAGTGGTAAAAGTCAGAAACTAGAGATTCACGGGTACCAGATAACATATCGCTGTCCACCATATGCTCTCCCAACTCACAAGTAATTAAACCTGAAACAAGCCTAATAGTAGTTTTTTAAACCTCCAACTTTATACTCTCTCCCAGAGTCCATCACTACAAATATTTACTGTTTACTGACAGCATTTGAGGTTCCCTCTAGATTCCTAGAAACGGAATGGTTGCTAACTACATGCTTTTGCTAGACCTCAAGACAACATTCAAGCCACACAAAAACTTAACAATAACAGTCCTCAAATATCTGACTTTCTCCTAACTCTCCTTCTATAAATTTCTACGTAACACTTGATGCTTTCTGTTTCATAAGAGATCAACGAATTTCCCCAGAAATTACCAAGAGGCACACAAAGCTTGGTTCAACTACTATTATTATTTTAAAAAATCTATCCCATCTTTCTACCAAAATAGCTATTAATATGACTTACCGTAAAAAAATATAAGTGTAAAGTAATACAGAATAAACGAGTTAAGAGCAAACACAAGGTCAAGTCCATCAAAAACAGCAACACACTAATAAAAACAGTACAAACAATTAGCAACATAGAATCAGCTGCCTAAAAACATGGCAGATAACTGAATATCCTACAGAATAAAATGGTTTTTACAGATCTCTGGAAGGTCAAAACCAAAGAGGCAAGAGAGGACACCTGGGGCAGAGATTTATGAGGTCTGAGGTCCCACTCCACAAGCAAAAGTGCCTTGGCTCGCGTGTCCAATCTCACACACACACCACCAAAAGTTACAGCTGAATACAAATAAAGAATTAAGGGTTGGACACAGCCATCTATGAATGCAAGGACTGCAGATCTTCCCCATACTCCCTTTCCACCAGCAATCCTTTTTTGACACCAGAGAAGTTTATTCTTGGGGCTGCAGGACCCTTGTGAACTAATGGCTATGTGGGTTGGGAGGCTACAGTGTGAAACAGGGATTCACCACCTCCCTCTTCCATCAGCAGAACTGCACCAAGAAAGAGGCAGAAAGGGAAATTCCATCCCTCCCTATTCACAGGCATTCTCCAGGCCCCAGGAACTGATTTCCCCAGGATTGGGAAAGGAATTCAGGAAAGATATGTGACTATACCAGCCATCTGCTGACATCCAACCTCAACTGATTCCAAAGTCACCATTCCCCAGCATGAGAGGAATCGAGAGGGACCTCCAGCTACAAAAAGAGAATCCAGTGTAAAATGACTGAATTAGAGTGCATCAAGAGGTTTGACAATCTCCTCCTCCACCCCACCCCCACCCCGTGCTCCCCACTGAACAAGTGTTTGGGATTTCTTAGTCATTATGCATCTAACCTATATTAACAAAACAGGGACTCCCCATACATTATAACTGTTAACTTGCCCAGCAAAACGACCATTGGTTACGCACCGTGAAGGGTCCTTCTCCTCTGAGGCTTGGAGGACATCTTGTGATCTTGTGGGCGATTCCCATCCATCACTTAGGGAGGCAGGACTAATTTCAATTACTTCCTGCTTCCTGTAGTGGGAGTCACCCTAGGTTCAGTTCTGGTGCTCCAAAAGCAATACACTAACTTAACCACTGTAAAAAAGAGAACTTGAACATCAACAACAAGAGTATAGCCAAATCACAAACACTGGAACAGGAAGAAAAAGGTGAGTCCTCTCTCTCATGTAATCTTATTATTATTTTTAAATAGAGTGTGAAAGAACAGCATAGTAGATAGAGGAAATGACGACCCGGGAGGGCCAAG
>NW_015159711.1:2901456-2940995 GCF_001447785.1 Gekko japonicus
TGTGTCAGAGAAAATTTTGAATCCGGTCCTGGATCCAAAGGGACTTGGCCTTGAGACAGATAGTTCAACTTGGTCCACCAGCGCAGACTTAATTTCACCTGGAGAGGTACTATGGACCCTCTGCCCACTTCAAGGAAAGATCTATCTATAAGGCAATAGAGTTTTGGTATGGCTGTAAAAATAGTTGTAGTTGTCTGGAGTGAAAACCTTCCCCATTGTAGCGTGTCAAAAGCCACGACCGACAGAAATGTAGGACTCTTTGATGGTGTAAGAAGATTGGAACGTGCATGTATGCCTCTGCCAAGAGGAGAGGAACTCCCTGGGTCGTAAGGATTCCACAATGGATCTGAGGGTCTCCATGCGAAAGTGTCTGTGTTCAACATATCTGTGTAAGTATTTCAAATCTAGGATAGCCCTCCAATCCCCATTCTTTTTGGGGACCATGAAGAAGATGGATTAGACCCCGGTCTCTTGTTTGATTACAGGGACAGAGTATGGTATGAATGGAAAAAAAGAGGGGCCTGCTGCCGTCTTATCCCCCAAGCTGTACGGTCTTGGGTAGAGCCTTCTTCTTGTTGCAGGTTTCCACTAAGATTTCTTTCTTTGTATGTTTGTTTCCAGTGGATCCTCGAACAGCTTGTCTCCCTGAAATGGTGATGCTGTGATGATGGCATTAGATTGGTAATCTGTAGACCAAACTATTAGTCAGATGATGCGACTAGCGGCAGCTGCTGATGCCATCGCCCTGGAAGCAAAAACCATGGTGTCAAGTGTGGCATCGGCAGTATAGAAGATGGCTTTCAAGATCCTACTGGCACCCTCCAGCAATGCTCCCTCCTAGCTGTGGAATCTTGTAAGCAAACATTCTGCTTTATGAGCTACTGGCATCAAAGTTGTGGGCCAGCAATTTGGCTACTGCATAAATTAGTTAGCTCTGGAGCCATCTTTCCTGAGCTAAGACAAAAAGGTGTGAGCCGGAGGCTAAAAAACTGTGAGCTAGTTTACACTAACTCAGCTTAGAGGGAACACTTTCCTCCAGTAGTCTGCGGTTGCTGCATGGTAACCTATCAACTTACGCATCCACACAATAGTTGCTTTAGAAACTGTGGATGCTGCAGCTGGCATATCGATTGCCATGGAAGTGGCCTCATGTTCATCACTGGCCCCGTTCATACGAGCCCATTTGGGACGGGAGTGGGACGGAACAGGGGCGGAGCAAACGGACGCGATCCCACCTCAACATCTGGGGAGCGTGCCGTCTCCGTCCCTGATCCGGCCCAAATGGCGCTACCCCGCTGCAAAAACGAACCACCTATCTAGGTGGTTGCAGCCGTCTGGAGCGCCCCAAGCCGGCCGTGGGATCGGCGGCGCGTCCTTGCGCCGCCGCATCCCAGCCCCCGGCCGTACTGCGCATGCTCGGGCATGCGCAGTTCGGCAGCCTCCCCCTCCCATCGGGCTCGTCCTCCCCGGCGTCTGCTCTTGCCGGGGAGAAGAGGCGCTGCGGCCAGGGGATCCGTGGGATCCCGCCGCAGCGTCTCAACGTTGAAGCGGCTCTATTAGCCGCACTTTTGCTTCGTGGTTTCCCTGCCGTATGGCAGGGGCCTTCAGAGAGCAACCCAGAGGATTGTAGGGCAGTTGCTGGTGCATCAACCACAGGTACCTGCAAAAGATCTGTAGCAGATGTTATCAAAGGGTACAACTTTTTAACAACCCCTGGTAACTGTTTGTTATTGGCTTTGCCCACTCTTCCTCATCTGTCTCACATAGAATTCAGGGGAGAGGAAGGCTCTTTCTGAGCAATTAGCTGGAGGAAAGAACTCAATGAGCTCTGTGCCATCTTTCTGCCCTTGGGCATTAGCACTCTTGTCCCCTGCCTTTTGGGGTCCCTGTATATTGAGTGCTGATAGGGTCTTAGACAGCAAATACTGTCTAACATCTAAAGGACTGGTCTGAGGCAATCATTTCCCTCTATTCACCATCATTACATGAAAATCCCCCCCTCCTTTTCACCAGAGACATGTGAGAGGCTATCCCTCACACGTGAAGGCGGATCAAATAGGCAGTGCTCCTTGGGGAATCCTTTTTGTGCAGCTTTGGTGGGACAGCTGACTTTGTTCTTGCGCCTCCAAGTAGAGAGGGGGAGGGGGAGGAGGATATAGTAGCCCCATGGCCCCCTGATCTGCAGAAATGAACTATTTCCTCCCCCATGGCTCTTATAAAGAAGGCCATTACATTTGGAAATAAGGGGACAGACCGGGGATTGCCAACATTACCGCTCTGCAGCTCGTCATCTTCCTCGTCCCCTTGAGCATTATCGGCACAATCCCCATTGAACCATAGGTCTCGGGGTGTGCTATGTGCAGGATTAGGCTCTGCTTGCCATTCCCATCTTAAAGCATAGAGTGGTCAGTGGACTCCAAAATGGCTGCTGAGGCTGGCATGGGCTCCGTAAATGCTGCAGGGGTGTGTAGCTGTTTGGCGCGCTTTGGAATGCCATCCTTGCCTTGCTCTGCTGGTTGAGCATCAGCCACCGCCACGGCCTCTATCTCCGGAGTGGAGAGAAATCCATTGCTATCCTCTCTTAATGCCATGGAAGGCGGTCTGTGAGATCCCCCTCCCATTAAGAGAGTAACCGGCCAGGCAATGCTCAACCACCAAAGGGGGGGGGGAGGGAGAAAAGAGGATAACATATAGGAAGGAAGAAGAAAAGGATTTGATTTTTCTTACGTTTCTTCAGAGAGAAGGAACAGCAAAGATGGAAGAGAAAGTGAAAGTTAACTCAGAAAGATAGGGTTAGGCAGAGCCTACACCTAGCTGCTCTCCCTTCTGAGGCAGGAAAAGAACTGAGCCTAGGGTGACTCCCACTACAAGAAACAGTTGAAATTAGTGATGGATGGGAATCACCCACAAGATCACAAGATGTCCTCCACCTCAGAGGGAGAGCTAAAGAAACAGTTGATTGCTGTTATTGTGAATAGCCTCTGAACTTTTCTTGATGAGGCCTGGTTTTTACAGAATTACATTTTGCCCCATGATTCCTCCATTTCATGGAGTCTTGTCCCGTTGTCTACTGCCTACTTTATAAATTTTATTCAGCTTTAGGTGTCACCCCAAAACTTAGGAGCTAGATTTATTTTTCAGCCTTCACAATTTTATATTTTCATGACCATACTCTATCATTAATGCTGACACTAAACCTAATCTTAAATTCTTCACAGTTCGGCATTTTTTTAAAAAAAAAGTGTTACAGCATATAAATAAACATGGGGTGACCCTAGTTATCACAACAAAAAAATCTAACCTCTATCCCTCACCTAAATAAGCTTAGTACTTCTACTACGAGGCACTCAGAATAAATGACTGATGAAAATCCTAGGCACCACAATGGAACTTCTAGCTGCCATGGCGAATGCTCCCTCTAAGCTGTGGAGTCTTATCAGCAAAAATTCCACTTTGTGAGCTACCAGCATTAAAGTTGTGAGTGAGCGATTTGGCTACTGCATAAATTAGTTTGCTCTGGAGCCATCCTTCCTGAGTGAAGACAAAAATGTGTGAGCCGGAGGCTAAAAAACTGTGAGCTAGCTCACATTAACTCAGCTTAGAGGGAACAGTGGCCATGGCTCCTGGCAACTGGGATTTTTTTTTTTTAAAGCCCTGGCCTATAGAAAAGGTTTGCCTCATCAAGAGACAATGGTCTAGCCTGCAAAAGCGTATGCTAAAATAAAATTGTTCCTCTTTAAACTGCCACTGGACTTATGCTTATTAACTGAAGACGACAGCAGTCCATGCTTTGCTCAGCACAGGTTAGAGATGTGAAGGCCCGGAAAAAAAACGGAAAAATTCGGGAAAAACCCGGGTTTTTTCCCTGAAGCTTTTGGGGGGGAAAAGAAAAGAAATTGATTATGGAATGTTTTATTTTAACATGATAAATAAAATATTTTAAGACAAGGTGTTCAAATATTTTCCAAATAATTTCTAAAATATATAATGGTATCAGATTGATCTAATTTCTGTGCACTGAGGACAAGCAAGTCCTAGGTTACAAACTGAACTCCCCAATGCAAGAACAAGATGCATTTCTTCCTTTAGGAGGTGCGATTGTCAGAAGAAAATAAAAAGGTTTCAGTTTTGTTTTTGCATGTGGGTGGGTATTCTGTTTGTAATAATTGTTTGGGTACACTATATTTTTAATATGCTAGTTGTGATAATTTCATGCCAAGTAAAAATGTCCATAGTCATTTTTTATGTTCCTAAAGTAACAGAATGACTTTCAATCTAGAAAAGACAAAAGAAATGCTAATGTAGCATTTTTTTCAATTTTTCCGAAAATTTCCGTTTTTTTCCAGAAAAAAACGGGGAAAAAATGGGTTTTTTTCCGAGCTTCAAAATTTCCGGAAATTTTACATCTCTAGCACAGGTACAGACAAAATACCAAGCAACTGCTCAGACACAGATGGCCTGCCTGAATGTGTTCTCTGCTTACTGGCAATATAGTTTTCTGAGCTCTGGAACAGCTTTCCAGTTGCAAACATTGGGTTGGATAAAACCAGTTTTTCTGCTGGTAAAAAAAGAGGAAGGAATTAAACTTTTGATCATCAAAAAAGCCACCTTGGGGATCACAGGACCAGCACAGCCAAAAGTCAAGTGGGACAAAGGCTGAGTGATAAAGCTGGCCAGATCCAACTCAGTGCATTCTATGTTACAGCAGAAAAATAACGTAAGGTTTTCAAAAAGCATGGCATATATTTCAATATTTTCCAAGTTTTTCTGAATCTGTGTAAAATAGAAAATGTTTCCCCCATATCTTTAAACATTTCCATAAATTTTACATCTCTATTGAAAAAAAATGAATTACCTAATCATAAAAACCTCCTACCTAGAAAAACAAGCCTTGGAAAGCAATTTTGCTCTTAACAGCTAGAAAACTACTTCACTCTCCTGCTTGATGAAAAGTTATGCATAAGTCAAAAACTTGCTCTCATGCGCCAAACAAATTGGTTAAGATGTCATTTTTCCTAGTGGTGTGTAAGACGCAGCTTTACAGAACAGAGGTGTAGCGAACAGCCACAAAATACTCATCCAACCTGTTATGAAGGCTCCTTCCTTAACGCCTTGTTTTACTTCGCAGCTAAGACCTCCGAACATCGCGATGATATCCTGCTGGAGTTCCCTTTCCAACACAGCAACAGCTGAAGAATGAGGCACCCAAAGGGGGCTGTGGGAGCTATAACATCCAAAATCAGTCTACTCCCTTCTTTTCGAGAAATTCCCATTTTTAAAATTAGATATAACTGCACTGAATTTTTCAGAAATATTTCCGCTCACAAATGTTTAATTTGAAAGCCCTGTGATCAGTCCTTCCAAGCAGTTCAGCACCTGCATGTTGCTTCAGATCCTGAACATTCAGGTTTATATCAAGAATCACCTTGAGTCTCTTCCATTCCCTAAATGTCTGAAGGCATAATAATTTGTTGTACTTAGAAAACCTGTCTCTTGCCTGGGTAAATGTCAGGACAAGCTTGAGGGTAATTGCATTCACCTGTTATTTCTATGTTTTCAATTTTGGCTGCTTTCTCAACTTCACTAGCAGAGCTGTGGGTCAAGTGGGGCAAAAGTATATGTTCTAATACAAGCTTACTTAAAAAAAAAAAAAAAAGCCTGGAATTTCCATCTACCATGATTTTGTGGATGATGTCTAATTAGCAACTCTAATTTGTTGGACTCTCTAGAAGGTGAAATTGAACTTGTGAGTAATGTAACTGACGGTTTTGCTAAAAGCTAACCATTAAAACTGCTTGTCAGTTAACAAGCCTTTTACAAATGCACACCCATACAGCTTAGTTCTGCTAGAACACACGTTTGTAGAAAATGAATCTGTTCAAACACAAGGGAAGGATAGGGGGGGAAATTGCTATAATGCACTGAAGAAAATTCACAGCCACCAACTTACTGGTGGTCGTTTGTAGCCGCAGGGCTGGTGCTCCTGTTGAGGGAAGGGCTCCATGTCCATCAGCCATGGTGTGGTCTGGCCAGACTGTGGCTGCTTTCCAGAGGTCTCCAGGCCGACTGGCCTGACACCAGGTGAGATGGACAATCGCTGGCCGCTTGCTGGCTAACTCCCTGGGCAGGGCTAGGGGTGGGCCTGGAAGTGGTCAGCTTCTACTCAGTCCCACACCTCCCCTATTTAAAGCCCAGCCACCAGTGTCCATGGTGCTCGGTTCCTTCGGACAACCCTTTATTTTGTGTTTTTCTCATGTTTTTTTGTTCAAAATGTTCATTGTCACAGCTTTATGGCAGTTTTAGGCATTGGGCCAGATCCATCTGGGGGGAGGCTGTGCCTGCATCCCTGAGTGGGAGTCTTGGGGGTCAAGCCATTTAGTGGCATGTCCAGCTTGGGGGGGGGGGCAGTTGCCCAGCTTCAAGTCTCACAGCGAGCCAACAAGGCAATTCAGCAATTACTGTGAAGCATGTGGTACAAATGATGAGTGTGCCCGAGTAGCCTCAGCTCTTCTTCCATCGCTGCAATTCCAGCTCTTCTCCCACCAGTCCCGGCAAGCAGTCCTCCTCCTGTCTTGCCATGAATGTTACACTGAACAATTATCTCTCTCCCCCCTATTGACAGCAACTTTCTGTGCACTAGGTAAGTTGACTTCTACTGCTTTCTTACACCATGACTGAAATTAGTGTTATAACAAACAGCAATAATCCAGTAGTTGGAGTACATATATCTCAACCAGCTTAGAGTCTGGAACTTTTCCCTTCACCTCTTCCATTCTATTTTACAAAACAATCATATTTCACATTACAAAAGTCATGCTATAGCAAATCTTCAGGAATGCAACTACTGTGTTATGGCAGAACTGATTGTATAATATATCAGTATCAAATGTAGAGCTAACAGGCTTTCAGGGAGCAGTAGTCAATCACATGATTACCTTGCCATGTACAGCAAAGCATCACTATCTCAGTCCTGACAAAGCATGAGGGTGGGAGGAAGGTGTCTTCCAGGGAACTCGGAAGCCTCCTTCCAAACTAGTTGCAGAGACACTGCATTTTCCCAGCACTGATTTCAATATTTATTTCTAGAGAAATACATTTTGTTGCCACAGCACCTCAGTTGTGACAATCAGTGCTGTGCAGAACATGGGTACACCCCTGCAAGGCAGCCCCTTCCTCCAGCAATCACCCACACTTCGTAACCCTTTTCAATATTTTTTCAAATGGCTTTTGAGGGCCAAACACTGCCTTGCCACCGCACTGCAGAGTGCACATTCTTTCATTCTCATCCTTCCATGAAAAATTAAGTCTGGGTAACTGTTTCACCTGCTTATATTCTTCCCTATCCTTCTCCCCTCCTCCATTTTATTTTGGTGTAGTGCTTAGGAGCACGGACTCTAATTTGGGAGAACCGGGTTTGATTCCCCATTCCTCCACTTGCGGCTGCTGGTGTGACCTTGGGTCAGTTACAAGTTCTTTCAGAGCTGCTCTCTCAATGGCAGTTCTCGAGAGAGCTCTCTCAGCCCCACCTACCTCACAGGGTGTCTGTTGTGGGAAGAGGAAAGGAAAGGAGATTGTAAGCCACTCTGAGGTTCCTTTGGGTACTGAAGGGCAGGGTATAAATCCAATCTCCTCCTCCTCCTCTTCTTCTTCTTCTTCTTCTTCAGTCCTAACAATAATCCTATGAGGTAGGTTAGCCTGAGAGAGAGTGACAGGCCCAAGGTCACCCAGAGAAATTCCATGGCATGAGTGGGGATCTGCACCTGCATCTCCCAAATCCCAGCCCAACTTTCTGATCACTAATACCACCCCCTTGCAGCAATGATGTGGGGCAAAATGCTTCCAGAAAACATCACTGCATATGCAAAAAAAAAAAAAAGAGGTTCTGTCACTGATGAAGTACATGGCAACACATTTAGTGTGCTTCATAATCATTGAACAACAGTATTATGCACTGGTGTATCCAGTTCAACAATTGCCAGCCATTTTCTTAGCTGACGACTAAGGAGGAACGGGGGACCTTTGAAACGACGGCAACCATGTTCCCCATGATACATCCAGCCTTTTTTTGTTTCAATGTTATGATGTTATAGCATTACTGCACATGCACAAAAAAGGAGGCTCTGTCGCTGACAAAGTGCATGATGACATGGTGGCACAACCCCTTTCCAAAGGAAGTGTAAAACACATGGGGAGGGTCAGATCCGAATTCAAGAAAGAATCCCCAGAAGTAAATGCCCTTTTGGGGAAGGGGTGCCTCAGAGTTGAAGCATCAGCTGGGGATTGAACTCACCAGGAAACTGAGGTGCGGAAAAGGTCTCACAGAGACAACACTGCCAGGGACTCCCTCATTTACTACACTGAGGCAAGGTTGTAGTTGGATTGGGACTTGCATGGATGAAGTGACAGAACAAAGTCTGAGTCCAGTGGCACCTTTAAGACCAACAAAGTTCAAAAGAAAAATTCTGGAATTTTATCAATCGTCTATAGAGAATCCTCAGCAAATGATCACATTAGTAATAAGACAGTTCCTTCAGGCAGACAAAACCTAAGCATTGTTTTTAATAAATTATTTGGATTACCTGCCACCCACATTATGCCAACGGCTCAGAGACTGAAGCTGAAGTTAAATACAAAGTTGAATTCAACAAGGCTCATTAAACAATTCAGCATCTTGGGGTTTGTACACAATAATGTAATCCAGTTTTCTCCTGTCTTGAGATGATGTTGCCTTTTTCAAGTTTAATCTTTTAGAATTTAATCTTTTATAATGTTTTCAACGATGATAAGCAATTCAAGCCACAAACCAGAAATGCCCTTTGATCAAATTGGATCCCAGCTTCCCTCTCCAACAACCTTCAAAATCCAAGCTGAACACACCCAAGACTAAACACAAACTGGAGGACCAAAACTCCTCATGTAATCCCAAGGGCTCAGCCGTGGATCATGCATGAGATTGTATTAAGGCACATACACTACCACCTCCTGCCGGAAAACAAGATTCTTCAACACCACTCTCACTACACCAAGTTCATTTGTAAGTCAGGTCATATTCTGCAAGGATGCACCAAAAATATACCATATTGTATAGTTTGATTCAAGGAAACATATCTCCTCTAGATTGGACATTTCACTTAACAGGCTTCGGGGTCCAGAAGGCAAGTTTACATCATGTTAACAGTCACCAAATATTAAGTGCTTCTCTACAGGTACTTGAGTGATCAAAAAATTGTATGTTGAAAGGAAGGACTATTCTAAATACACCCAACTTCTGAAGTGCCATTTCCTGTAATCAATCCTTTTGGGATTTCTGTACTTTGTCCATTACAGGCTCTTCTCCCTCGAACTATCAGCAGTGTGAACAGATTGGTTTTTCTGCCACAGTGCCTCCAAACAATAAATAAGGACCCTTTTTTAGTGGTTGCTCTATTCTAACATTACTATTTTGCATACACTTTGAGGTTGAGATAAAAGGGTATTTGTGAAGGACCGAGAGCAAACAGAAGTGTCAACCAAACTCAAGACAGTTCTACCCGAGGTGTTTTCTTTTTAATTTCTCCACAAGAACAGCCTTTAATTGATTCTTGGCATTAAAAGCAGTATTGCATATTTTAAGCTTTTCTAAAGTAAGAGTCTCTGCCTTTCAGTATATATATCCAACATGTCTGCTATCTATTTTATGCATAAGATGAGGGAGATTCTTGTCTACAAAGTATAATACTCTGATTAATGTTAATGTGTCATGTGACTCTGGGCATATTTCATTTGCACCTATAATAGTTTGCTCAGAATTTCATAAGCAGGGCTTGTATGTGCATACTACTGCTAATACCCAAACCAACCATCTAGAGGACAAAGCAGAAAGCACAATGTAGCTTTAAGCACAAGAAAGCTATAATGTAGAATAGCTTCAAATCAAGTAAATATATATCCCTACTATAAACACCACCATCAAATGAGATTATTCCTAGCCATCAAAACTGCTCACATGCACAAGAAAGTCTTAATACTTTAGGAAAGGTGGTTATGCTTTGGTTTTGCGTCTAAGAGTAACCCAGCATAACAGTTGTGAAGCAACTTCATTTCCCTGTACAAACTGTGTGATTAAGCTTCACACAAGGACAGTACACTCAAGGAGGATTTCTAAAAATCTTCTTCACTTTTTCCAAGATGGAACACAGAGTAATGAAAAGAAGCCTCCCCCTTTAAAAGCCAGAGGTTTGCAGGGTCCTTGATTTCAACATGGGTGTCCATTATAGTGCCTTGTCATGGAACCAAAGAGGAGGGGGCATGGTTCAGTGGCAGAGCATCTGCTTTCTATTCACAGGGTCCCAGGTTCAATCCCCAGCCTCTCAAGTTAAAAAGGACCAGATAGTAGGTGATGCAAAAGACCTGAGACCCTGCAGAGATGCTGTCAGTCACAGCAGACAATGCTGACATTGAAAGACCAATGGTCCAACTCACAGGCAGCTTCACATGTTCATACCTTGCCCACACCCATTCCTCCATGGCAAGTTCTGCAATGGGGCTTAATGAAGAGGCTGCACCATGAGAAGGCTACTGCAGAGCATGAAAGAGTGAGTTGGAACTTTCATGAGAAGATGAATACTACCCAGTTTTTTTTAACAGACCAAGCCTAATAGCTTAGGCATTCCGAAGTCCCAGAGAGGTGAAGACAAGATGCAAGTCATCCAAGGTCTCTCCTTTGAAGTGAAGCTCTACACCTCATTATAAACAGGCTCATCCATTTTGCAGCTTATTACTGAATATGGCAATCTTAAGGAGTTTGCGTAATCCTCTGAAAATGTATTCCCCGTGCACACGAAACTGCCAGCCACACAGATGTATCTATTAATCTTTCCATTACATATTCCTGCTTTAAAGATTTTTTTGAAAAAAAGAAAAAAAGTCAGTTGTTAAGTATTGTTCAGGAGCTAAAAGTTGGCAAGCTACTGAGCACAACCACTAATTTATCATCAAGGAAAACACGCACAGGCTCACACATGTTAGATTCCACAGAGGCAAAACCTTTCACTTGGTTTAATTCAGTTCCCAGCACTCGGCTCTTTTGGATGGGTCACAGCAAAGGCTAACTTTGGTTTGTGTAAGAAACGGGGAGAGCCTAATGAGGAAAAGTCTTAGCAACAGCTAGCTGTGTCAGGCAAAAAGTCTCTTGCTTGGGCCATGGGCAACTTCTCACTTCTGAAAACTAAGAAAAATCACACCACACGTTTTCACACCTTCCAAGTTATTCACCTCTGCATTCCAGGAGCTGTACTCACTCCACAGATTGTGGAAAAGCCACAGTAGTAACTCCCATCTATCAAAAAGCCACATTACTGTGTATTGCACACCACTAATTATATATAATTGTAACACATAAACCTTTACCAGCGTACCTCTGAACACATAGTATTGTCTCTCTCCTCACCTACTATTGAATCTTAGCCAGCCCTTGTGTATTTGGAGTGAAGCGGCAGACTTGCAACTCAGAGTTTTGACACAAAGCATTATGTAAGCTTTTGGATACTCCAAAACTCAAAGGGTGGATGCTAAGAAAAATGCTTCTCTATGTTAAAAGTTCTCTTCAAGTTTTAATCTAGTTCTGCAGGGAAAAGGGGGGATGAGAATCCTTCTCCATGCTGTTTTCTACTTGAAAGGAGTTTTGTTTCATAGCATTCAACAGTGGTATGCCCCATTCTACCATCTCATCCAGCTGCATATGTTGACCCAGCCTCATAGACAGAGCTCTTATGTCTTCAAAACCTTGACATAATCATGGACAAGTGTTATGCTTCAAAAATAAAACTGCGAGTTTCATCTTAGACCCACAGTAATGATGAAATTATCACAGTTTCTAAAGAAACTGCCCACTCTCCCAGAACCTGGGGTGGGTACCATGGGAAACAGTGCTCAGAAGATGGAATGTCGAAATGCCACAGGTGGCTCCTGAAGCACTAAGAGAGTATCACAAAGGTTCCCTGAACCAGCTTATGGTGCATCTGGCAATCATGGTGCTTTCTGCAACAACTGAGATCTAATTGGAAGATGCTTCTTAAATGGCTCCTTTGTATAAGGCCACTGCCTTATACTAAACCAGACCACTTATCCATCCACCTTACTCAGTACTAACCCACTGGTTTCCAACTGGTGGGCTGGAACAGGAGGGTTACAAAGTGTGACCATGCAGTTTCAGTTGTCGAACCAAGTGTCTCTTGCTAATGAGAGGAGGAGGAGGAGGAGGAGGAGGAGAACAGCTGGATTTATACCCCGCCCTTCACTTGGAGTCTCAAAGTGGCTTACAATCTCCTTCCCCTCCTCTCCACACAACAGACACCCTGTGAGGCAGCTGGGGCTGGGAGAGCTCTGAAAGAACGGCTCTGAGAGAACTGTGACTGACCCAAGGTCACTCAAGCTGACTTCATGTGGAGGAATGGGAAATCAAACCTGGTTCTCCCAGATTAGAGTCCAATGCTCTTAACCACTACACCAAAGGGCACCTGACACACAGATAGGAAAACTATTCACTGTTCAGGAAGCCAGTGTTCATCTCCTGTCCTTCACAGGTTTTAGGCAACCCTCGTGATATCAAATTTACTTGTGAAAGTTCTTAAAGCAATTTTGTACTTTTTGACAGGGGGTTGGCAAATGCTGACACAGTTGGTAAAGATATGAAATACTTGCGAGAATTGTGCTACATTCAGCTCTTTTGTTGTTATTCTTCTTTTAAGTTGCTACCGCTTTGTGGATGCAAGCATGTGACAACCAAAAAAGGAGAAGTAAAAAAGAATCCCCAGTCCATACTATTTTCACGGTTCACTAAGATTTACCAAGAACTGACTCAAAATGTACTGATTTGGCCATTAACTTCAGAATAACATTTTTGTAGGATAAATGAAATGTCCAACTACTGATCCCCATTGGCCACTCTTATGAATTTTAACATGCTAAATCGCAGGAGTTAGATGAGCCAGTCCATAATGCATATCAGATCCTCCCCGCTGATCAAACCTTCAGCCCTTGTTTTAGTTTAGCTTCAATTCATATGTGACATTAGTGATGCAGTAGCCAGGGATGTACAATTTTACATGGTTTAGGGCACAGTTTGCACCAGGTCCATAAACAGTGAACTATGTGGTTTGTGTCCAGCATCACCTTAGAAACCCATGAGATTTTCATAGTATAAGTTTTCGAAAGTCAACACTCCCTTCATCAGATCTGATAAACAGCCAGATTAAAGTCCAGCGGCACCTTGAAGACCAACAAATTTTCATGGTATAAGCCTTTGAGCATCAAAGCTCCCACCCTGAAAGTCTTACTGGTCTCTAAGGTGCTACTGGACTCGAATTTAGCCCTTCTATTGCGAACCAACATGGCTACCCTGTGCAATACACAGTAATGGTGGCTTGCGCTGTTCCACGGAACACTGCTACATCTGTGACACCAGCCCCTGGAGGAGAGAAAGTCATGCTGGCGTGAGGGCATTCCACGCAAAACAGCTAAAGGACATGGCTTCTAAAAGTGACACCACCCAGACGGATGCCCATCCACATGGAATCATAACCAAAAGACTTCTTCTGTTAAAGATTTCATTTTAAATGCTTTCTCTCTCTCTCCCCTACTCCAAGTGCATGGGCAAAGGCCAACTGGCTCTTCAAAACAAAACTCTACCAGAAAACTTCTGAAGAGCCAGTTAAAGAAAATTAATCACTGACCACTGAGAATACATGTGTTGCAGAAGTAAGGAGCAACCTTGGACTGGGATTACTTACATGCTTTCCATCTTTTACTCTTCCCCCAGAAAAGGACTGTCTCTCTTTTCTGCCATTGTTAGAGCAACCAGCAAAGCTTAAAACCAGTAAACAACACATCAGACTGAAGAATACTTCACCCATGGCCCAGAAATACCTTTGCATAAGAGCAACTGTGATTCAAAGCTAATTAACACCCACAAATGGTTCTCCCAGGCAATCCACCTATTGTACTAGGACTTCTCTTCCCTTCTCAAGGCCTTTGCATTTGCCATAAGTTGTTTTTGTCATCTGCAGTTTTTCCTCTATACTGCTGCTAGACCACACTAAGGGATGGCCAAGGTCTTTGCTTATTTCATGTTGCTGCTGTTTCCAGAATCATCTGCCTTTAAGCAGTTCAGCAGAGATGATCAAGCGTGGAAGGATTCAAGTGGTTTTAAGAGCCATCTTAATGTTGTTTCCATGTGCTTAAAAAGGAAAAATGCCGACGGAAACTGAACTTTAGCCTTCTACAACTTAGTAGCATAGAATTTGTACAGCATTTTGCAGGTACTATACAATCTTCTTTATCATGTATTGCACTCGCCACAACTGTATTATTCTGATAAGTCAGAAGCAGTGACTTAGTCCAAGGTCATACAATCTATGGTATCTGAAATCAGTTCTTTCCAAATGAATTTGCTATCCAGGGGGCCACAATGGCCTTTGTATATTTTAGCAGTTTATTAAAACAAATTAGTGGACACCTGCACAAAATACCCCAGTGCATGATTATACAGCACTGATGAATAAACTCTTCCAAGTCCCAAATGCTGTAAGCAACATTTTTGAGATCAACAGGCTATAAAAACTACTTAATGAAAATACGAAACCTTTTCTGATTTTGTGAACTTAAGAGAGAGAAGATACCCCCAAAAAATAAGGTATGGGGAACATGCAATACTAGCCCTAGCCTCTGGATATGTTATGCTGAAATTCAACCAACTAAGGATCTGAACAGCTGCATTTTGTATTACAAATATGGCAGTGCAGCACTCCAAAGAGGAATTTTTCCCTCTCCTGCCACAATTAAGAACTGACATTTTCTAACAGGAATCCCAACAGCCTGGAGCAGATGTCGCTGTCATTCCCTCTGCCAAAACTCATAACATTAGATGGGAAGTACTAGCTATTTTTTTTAGCACAGCCAGCAAAAGAATGAAAGCATTATTATTGTACTTTGCTAAGACTCTGAAGAATTATGCATATTATTCATTATTGATGCTAACTCAGTCGTGCGCCATACTTCTAGTCATCAGCTACATTGGGAAAACGTTTTTTTTTTTTTTAAGGATCTGAAATACAAGCTGAAAATCACACGGCTCAAAAGAGGGATGCTATAGTTGGAGGAGGAAGGGTTTCTACAACCTACTGATGCAACTTTACTTATGAGGTTTTCATACCCTCCAACAACTGCTACCCCAATGTAGTTTCTACTAAGGATTGCCATGGTCTTCCACAGTTGCTACTGGCTTTTATACTTCCAGAGGAAAATTGCCACTTTTTGCTTTTCCAGCCTAGGGCCCTCAGCACAACTTAAAATCTGCTTTGCACCATCTAATCTAGCTAACCTTAAGAACATAAGGGAAGCCAATGTTGGATCAGGCCAATGGCCCATCTAGTCCAACACTGTCACACAGTGGCCAAAAATACCAGGTATCATCAGGAGGTCCAGCAGTAGGGCCAGGACACTAGAAGCCCTCCCACCAGTGTTCCCTCTAAGCTGAGTTAGTGTGAGCTAGCTCACAGTTTTTTAGCCTCCGGCGCACGCATTTTCGTCTTCGCTCAGGAAGGATGTTTCCAGAACAAACTAATTTATACAGCAGCCAAATCACTCGCTCACAACTTTAATGCTCATGGCTCACAAAGTACAATTTTTGCTCACAAGACTCCACAGCTTAGAGGGAGCATTGCCTCCCACTGTTACCCCCCCGAGGCACCAAGAATACAGAGCATCACTTGCCCCACCCTGAGAGTTCCTATCTATACCTTGTGGCTAATAGCCACTGATGGACTTCTGCTCCATATGCTTATCTAATTCCCTCTTGAAACTGTCCACGCTTGTAGCTGCCGCCACCTCCTGTGGCAGTGAATTCCATGTGTTAATCACTCTTTGGGTGAAGAAGTACTTCCTTTTATCTGTTCTAACCCAACTGCTCAGCAATTTCATTGAGTGCCCACAAGTCCTTGTATTGTAAGAAAGGGAGAAAAGTACTTCTTTCTCAACCTGCTCTATCCCATGATAGCTTCCTGTACATCATTAACAGGCCAGGACATTCATACCTTAGATAGGACACCCAGCCCTTGGTTGCATCTCTAGGGCCTCATGACATAAACAATTAGAAAGCACATAAGGAAGGATGGGGAGGTGATTATAGGAAATCTAGAGAAAGGGCAATTCACAGAAACAGCAAAAGAGGAGAACAAATACTGTTACAGCATAGCTTTGCTTAGAGCCCTCCAGCTGAAGACACAAACACCAAACTGGATCCTCGACTCTTGCAACTAAGGATGCAAGTACAGTACACTCTATACAGGCAAGTAAGAGAAAGAGGTTTGTAGACAACTCCTTTTCCCCACTACCCACAATAGATCCCTAACTAAGTATTGGCCCTCAACCTTCCTCCTTCAACAGCTGCTAGCAGTGTCTCCTATGGAAGAAAAGAATGCACAGTACAGAACTCCCCCCCTCAGCAAAAATAAAAATAAAAATCCATACTGGCAGAATATCATCTGCAATGTCAGCGTGATGTCATGCTGGTTCAATCCCACATTAAGTGGACCAAACAGGGAACACATCCACGTTCCTTGGAAAGTACCAGCCAGTTCATTCAAACTTTTGTTACTGTTGGCCAAACACTCAACCCCCTGTTTCCTCACAGAATGAGAGCCACACAGAGAAGCTCAAACATAATCCACAGACAGATTTCCAGTGCAACTACCCAGCAAGTTAGGGGCTTTGGCCCAAGGACTACACTAACTGTTCCAACAGAAAACAATAAGGGGGATTGGGAAGGTACAGGAATAGGAAGAGCACTTAGATCAGTGGTCTTAAACCTTTCCAAACCTTTAGGCAAAAGAATGGGACCCACTGAGCTGCAAGCACAATATAAGAAGTCACATGACAAAAAGAGAAGGGCACAGAGTTCTGATCTCACCAGGCAGGGGGAATGCTTTGGACTTGCTGTGCAACTTCTGAAAGAGTACTTGTTTGCATTTTAACCGTTGTCTGCAGAGATCCTAGGAGTATGGCAGGCACACAGCCCCGCACTAGGCATGCCACAGTTCTCTGCTCCGTACAAAGCACTGTGTTACCTTATTCCTTTCTACTTATTCTGTGACTGTGTGGAGGAAAGTGACATCACCATATGTTGGTTGGCTGCTTCTATATATGGAGGACATAAGAGCATCACTGGTATGTTGCTCCATGATTGATGCTTGTCAGCTGTGTTGTTATGAACTCCGGTGCAGTTGTTATGCACTCAGCTCCTTGGGTTGGGCTTTGTTTTTGCATTTCTTCTCTACAGAGAATGCATAAGATATGGACTAGCTAGGCCAGCATTGCGCCAGCATCACAGGATTTAGGACTGGGGTGTCCATCTCATAGAAAGCCTTGGAAGAAAAGTTCTGTGGTAAACCTCAAAATAAGTCACGTAACTCAAAGACAGAAAGAGGAAACTTTCCAACCAAGACAGTACATAGCTGTAACACTGAAATGTAATTTCCCTTATTATGTCAAGCAATACAAGTGGCCTTGATACCAAGCAACTGACAAGCTACATTGTCAACTGACAAGCGACATCAAAAGAGCCCACGTGCATTGCAAGAATTTGAGACTAACACTATAGAAAATGTGAGCAGCACAACCCATGCTATGTTAATGCACCACTATCCAAGCTCTACCTCCACTGTGCCATGTGACGATGCAGAGTGTAGCTACAGCTGGACTAGGAGGCCGCAGCATTGGACAGGCTAGTTCCTGGCCACTTTCTTGGCTTGAGTCATGAAGAGGAGGACAAGGGACTCTGTTTTTCCATGAAGAGCTTATAGTACTTGCAAACACACAAATCGTAAAGGGTTGTCTCATGCTTTCATCTTCTAATGAAAAGGGTGAAAATTAAGATTCAGCAAGCACTCTGCATGTTCATGTCTTTAATTCATGCCTACATATTTCAAGTACAGCCCACAGTAAAAGAACATGACTTCCCGTCTTCCTGAAGAATTCAGATATACAAATGTCAGCAATGCACTGAGTTAACCTCCAATATATGTGGGACATCCTGCGCGATCTTACCAGTCCTGCAGGATCAGACCAGTGCCCATCTGGTGCTGTTTCACACTGTGGCCCAAGAGGGCCAACACAACAAACAAGGCACAGAGGCCTCCTAGTACTGCTATTCAAAGATTTACTGCCTCTGAATGAAGGAGACTCCCTTTACCCACTGATGGGTCTATCCCACATGAGTCCAACCCCTTTTCAAGCCATCTATGCTAGTGGCCATCACTATATCTATGAGCAGTGAATTCCACAATTCATTTACTTGTTGAATAAATATTTGCTTTTGTCCACCCTGAATCTATCACATTCTCATTACTTTAGTACTCTGAGGTTTGTTAAGCCTAAATCCACACCAAAGCCAGTAGCTGGCATCATTTGGTATACACAGAAGTAGGATTCCAAATGTCATTGAGGAGCAACTCATCTGGGGTACTAAAGGTTCACTCTGGCAGATTCTGATCTATCCCCTCCCCTAAAAAATGTTTGCCTGCATTTCCTAAATAACTCAGCTGAGAGAATCAAGGCATTAACATGAGGTGTGACAGACTCAGGAAGAATCTTCCAAGATCATAACACACAGATGAGTTTAAGAACTAACATAAAAGGAACAGAATAGCAGACAATGATCAAAATGGTTCTTGCTTCTCACACTGGCCCTAGTTACTACATTGGCTCCAGTTGATCCATGGCAAAAAGCAGTGGCTGATAAACAGAGTTTTCCTGCCCTCTTAGAGAAGATACAGTGGGGAACCCAGGAGACATAGCTACTGCTTACTCCAAAAGACTCTTAAAAATATCAAAAGTATTTTGTTTATTAAATATCCAAAGATCTGTAATGTACAACCTTATTCCTTAGAACCAGAGGTTGGCCCATTCAATAAAGACTAATAGAAATGTAAAAGGTTAATTTGTATAAATTATGTATACCTCTAACCTCTATGATAGTTTGTCTCTCAGGGTTATCATATCTCAGTATCTCCATATTAGACCAATATTACTATTGTCAGTAATTAAAATTTGAATGGCCTAGAGAAAATTCAAAATATTAAGATCATCAGAAATTTGGATAAACAGACACATTGTTTCCAAAGACAGAGATGTGAAGCTATTACTTGGGGAATTCAGATAAGCAGGTATGGTGGGTTAAAAATCAAAATATATGTCAGTGGCCTTTGAATTAGTGCAAAGTGTTGGGATTGGGCCCCTAGATTCACTGCAAAGTTCAAGATTTCCAGAATAATGCAGGACTGAGCTGAAGGGGAAAGTATGGAATTTTTGGAAAAACTTTACTTAGCACTGAAGTGCCACCCCCCCCACACGCTTCTGACAATCACTCTGGCAACTACTTTTCAAGCTGACAAAATCCAGGAAGCACCCTCTGAATGGACTTCACTTACCCTCAAGTGTCAGCACATCGCCAAATCCACTTGGCAGAGTAGCAGCATGACATCATCCATTCATTAAATGAAGTCAAATTGGCCAGGGTTACTTTAGGAAAGAGGAAGAATACCTAACTGAGGAAAAACTTCCACTGCAGCAGCAAAAGACAGGAAAAACAAATTACAGTGAATAGGATTTTATTTTTTTTAAAGAACACTCTCTAGTCTCTATACCAAGCATCTACACAGCAAACACAGAAGTAGATTTAGTGCAAAAGTAGATTTGGTTTAAGAATACAAGATAAGGAGTGGTAAAAATTTTGCTCCAAGTCATTGTGTTCAACCATCTGCCCCTGCCTAGCAATTTAATTATATTTTAAATATGTTGATAACACAGTTTTGTGGATCAGAGATACAAACAGAAAGGATATGAATACAAACCAGGCTTGTTTACTATAATCCTAGGTTGATCATTAAGCAGACCAAAGCAAACAAGGATATTGCACAACTGCAGAAAGATAGTTAGCCAAGACATGACCACAGCAACATTGAAAGGCTTGAGTGTATAATTAAAAGTGCAGGTAAGTAGAAAACGTAATTACACCCAACTGCTCAAACGGGAAATGAAAAAGATACAAAGTACCTAGTAAGTTGCCTGCAATACAAGTGGGATTTCTGCCAATATCTGCAAACTGTACACTAAATAATTTTTTCTCTCTTTTAAGTTTAAAAGTTAATCAGGTAATCCAAAATCAGACAAGAAGGATACATGGGCTTGAGCAGAACCAAAGTATGTGCCTGAAATGAAGAGGGAAAGAAAAGGACTGAGGGTCCCAGAAGAACTGCGCTCACTAGTAATTTCACAAACTGCCAAGTCTTGTTTTTTTCAGGATTTAACTTCGCAGTTATTTAGTTCTTATGCAAAATCAGCTTTATGGAACTTTAATGGTTGATATGTTGCTAGCTGTTCTGAGCAATTTGATGGTACAGCAGGATAAAGAAAATCCAATAAAATAAGATCAGCAGATGCTACTGGCAGGAGCTGAATTTACCATTCACCATACAATGGCTATGTTTTAACTATTTCCATGAGAGACAGGGATCCAGTGGTCTCATGGGCAGACATACTTTTCTTGCTCTAAGGGTAACTCTGCATATGCCTTCATCTTTCTTCAAGATGCAGCCTCCCCCCAAGAGTTTGGTGCTGAAGGTCTCCTGAGTGGCTATTAGACATGTCACCTATCTGGTATCTGGAATTACATTTAGTTATTAAAACAGTTATACTCCATACTTCCCATAGCTGAAAGAGTCCTAGAAATTCAAATTTAAAAAATACAAAAATACCATAAAACCACAGGTAACCAACCTCCCCTGCCCCTGTCACTCAAAAAAAATCTTTACTAGACAGGGAATTTTGACCCAGGGTGGGTTGGTGGGCTTCTCCACTGGTCAATCTTCTTAGCTCCATTCCAGCTGTGTTAAAATCTGCAGCCATGGCTGATTAGTCACAATCCCACCAAGCGCCTCCTGTGAAAAGTCAAAATCCCTGGCTCTAACTACTGATCACAAAACTTTAGTGAATAGTTGTTTGAAAGAGAATACAAAGCTCAGTGGCAGAGCACACGGACCCAGGTTCAGTCCCCAGTATTTCAAATTAAAAGATCTCGCACTTATGCTGGAAGAAGTGTGGAAATGTTGGCACCTTCGCACATTGTTGGTGGCAGTGTGTCCACATTCAAAAGTTCTGGCACAATGTACTAGTTCAAATCAAACTAATCACTAGCTACGATATCCCATTTGACCCGGCTTTATTGTTTCTGGATACATGGAACGCAATAGCAATACCACCACTTCACCAGGATCTAATCACTAGTCTCCTAGTGGCTGCCAAGACATCTACTGCATCTAGATGGAAAGCAAGTAAAGCCCCGTCCCACTCATGCTGGTTGAATAAAGTGTGGGACCAACCTAATCTTAGAGAAGATAACAGATCATCTACGCCACTCAGAAATCTACCCTAAACCATCTAATTTTGCAGAGAAATGGCTTTCCTTCATGGAGTTTCTCTTTGCCTCTGATCTACAACCTCGTAACTCTACATATCTATCTATACTACACCAATAGCTGTCACCACAACACAGAAATCACAATGTCTGGTAGTGTTAAGGTGCAAATTGGTTCTGAATGAATAGGAGAATTGATTATTTACTTTGGTCTCGAAACTAACAACATAGCTAGAATCGAAACACTGGTTAAAATGTCGATGTTAATCTGTTTTTCTGTGTCATTACTGTTCATATATGAGAGTTATATCTTCAACTCCACATGATATTTGGTGTGCAAAGTTTTTGAAATCTGTTTATTTTAGAAAATCAATAAAAAAGTATTTAAAAAAAGATCTCAGATAAAAAAAGACAATCTCTGTGTAAGTCCCTGGAGGACCACTGCCAGTAAGAACAGATAAGCTAGATGGACCAATGTCATAAACCAGTATCAGGCAACTTCATCATGTTTAAGAAGCTGAATGACTGCTGAATGACTATTTCAGAAGGGAGCCGTATTGGGTCTGCAGTAGAAGAGCTAGATTCAAGACTAGTAGGGCTCCACCCAAAGACACACACTGTAATGTGGTGAGGAAGTTTGTGTGCGTCAGCAAAGCTGAGAGCCATACCATAAGGAGTTTAGACTGTCAGGAGGCTAAACTCCTAGCAGACTCATTCAAGGCGGAATGGTGATAGCTGAGACACCAGAGTTAGATGCATGAACCCCTTTCAGGAGCCAATGGTCACATTAGCAGAAGAGAACAGACAGCTCCAATGGTGAGGGGGGGCGGAGGAATCCTTGAAGGGTAGCTACTGGGCAGCAACAGCAGTGGAAGGTGACACTGGCAGAGGACCTATCAGACAACACCAGTCACACTTCCGCCAACCCAGGTTAGCACTGCACAGAAGGAGGCCAATTCCAATTTCCAATAACCTTTACTGGCATAACACACAGAAGGCGGCAATGGTAAATCCCTTCTGTTCATCTCATACCTTAAAAGCCCTATGATGAAACAATCCAAAATGAAAAAAAGGATATAGTGCTGGAAGACAGGACCCTCAGGTTGACAGCACTCTATCAGCTACTTGGGAAGAGCTGATGACAAGTATGAGTACCACTGTTCTTAATGACACAATTGGATTAATGCATATATAAAACAAATATTAAGTAAAATATCACAGTGCACTTAAATAGTTCATTAAAAACAAAATAGGCCTTTAGGCCCTACAAGTCACACACTGCACAGTACACATCACACACAATGCAGTATATTAGCACTGATTGGAACCAATAAACCAATAAAATCAGACCAGACACATTTCAGCAACAAAGGCCTTCTTCGGTGATCCCAATTTAATACCACATACACAATATATGAAGGAATCTGTATCATAGTTAGCCATGTAAAGTATTGTGAAGGCATTCCAAAATATATACTGTGGAACAGAAATACTCTGTAGGAGTATTACATGTGGCTCCTGATCTTTATAGCCACACCAAAGGGAATGAGAGATGGTATAATCATACTGGACACAGCAGTTCCTTCACCCACAGAAATGGAAGAAACTGATCTAAACCTAATCAGTATGTGCTGATAATCATAGATAATTGGAATGCACAAGTAGGAAACAAAGCAGAATCAAATATTGTCAGAAAATTTGGACTAGGCACATGAAACTAAGCAGGAGAATTCTATGAAGACAGCAAGTTGTTCATTGTGAATATATGTTTCAGGTAACTGAACAGATGACCGTATACATGCATGGCCGATACAGAAATCAAATAGATTGTCTAAGCTATACCATACGATAATCTTGGGGGAAAATAATCCGAAATTCAGTTGTCAACACCGGTGGGAAGAAGAGCTGTCGGTACAATGGGAGGATGCGGACTGGGACATTGTATGGTCCTCCCCGGCCAATATCTCCAACATTTTCAATGTTCGGCTTCAATTTTTTAAAACTTACTCTCACTGGTACATAACTCCACTCCAATTACAAAAAATAAACAGGAACAATGACCCGCAATGTTGGAAAGGCTGTGGGCAGGTCGCCACTTACCTACATTGTTGGTGGGAGTGCCCGGGAATCGGCAAATTTTGGGAGGAGATTAGAAAACAGATTTTTGATATTACTTCACACAATCTTAACTTTAAGCCTGAGATCTTTCTATTAAACCACTGGGATACTGAAATAGGTAATAGGAATAAGGAAATAATCTCATTACTACTGGCTTCTGCTCGCATAAACATAGCGTCATGTTGGAAAGCTTCTTGGCTTCCGACACTAACTGTCTGGCACGAAAAAGTTTGGGAACAATTTGTGATGGCTAAAGTCACAGATAAAGTACATAGGGCACAATTGTCTCATACATATAACTTCAAATTTGATTCAATCTGGTTTCCAATATTCTCATATTTCTACTTATGGATGTTATTATGCTGTATGTTAATTATGAGATATCTTGCTGTAAGAGTAATTTAATAAAAGTTTATTTTAAAAAAAAGAAATCAAATAGATTACAAAATTGGAAGCAGAAGATGGAGAAGCTTTATCCTCTCTGCTAAAACAAGTTCAGGAGCTGACTGTGGTACAGACCACAAATTGTCAATATCAAAAATTAGAATACAGCTGAAGAAAAACACCAAAACATCCATAGTGCCAAAATACAATCTAAACAACATTCCTGAAGAGTTTAAAGGCCATGTAAAGAGGACAGATTTGCTTTCCTAAATTCAAGTGAATGGGAACTGGAAGAACTGTGGGTCAAAACCAGAGATGTTATCAAGGAAGAATGCACAAAGACTATTCCTGTGGCCAACAGAAATTAAAAGCTTCAATGGATGACTGACAAAGCTCTTAAAATTGCTAAAGACAGATGAGAAGCAAAAGTATAAGGTGACAGACATAGAATCAGCAGTCTAAATGCGGTGTTCCAGAGAATGGCATGTAGGGACAAAGAGAACTATTATAATAACCAGAGTAAAGAAACAGAAGATAATAACAAAAAAGGGGATGAACAGGAGATCTGTTCCACAAGACCAAAGAAATCAAGGGGCAATTTAAAGCATACTTAGGAATGCTGAAAGATGGACACAGAAATCCATTAACAGGACAAAATAAAGATGGGAACAATATACTGAAGAACTATGCAAAAGAGATGAAAGAGAGAGGGTCCGCCTCTCCTAGTATTTCCTGCACAAAGCATTATGCTCAGGAGACCAACATCTACTGGACGTCCCTGGCCCGAAGAGTGTCCAGCTGTCCTCAACCAGAGCCAAGGCCAACTTGGTGGAACTCTGCTCAGCTTCCAATATCTGGCAAAATTAGGCTAGCCTGGCCTATCCATGTAAGGCTGATTTCCACATTACTGCCAGAAAATAGTGAAGACTTGAAACTGATGAATGTTATTAAGTGCCAAGGCAGGACTACAGCTGAATCTCAAAAAGACAAAAGCAATGACTACTGAGGAATTACACTGCTTTAAGGCTGACAATGAAGAAACTGAAATTGTTAACTATTTTCCATTCCTTGGTTCCATCATCAACCAAAAGGAAGACTGCACCTAAGAAATCAGGACAAGACAGACTGGGAAGGGCAGCCATGAAGGAGCTGGAAAAGATCCTTAAGTGTAAGGATCTGTCACTGGCAACTGAGATCACGATAATTCACACTATAGTATTCCTCATCACTTTGTATGGGCATGAAAACTGGACAATGAAGAAAGCAGACAGGAAGAAAGGTGATTCATTTGAAATGTCGTAGTGAAGGAGTGTTTTACAGATACCATGGATAACCAAAAAGACAAATAAGTGGATTCTAGATCAAATAAATCCTGAACTCTCCCTAGAAGCTAAAATGACTAAACTGAGGCTATCGTACTATCAGCTGTTAACACCAGGACATTTTTGAGGTCATTAATTCATAGGGTCACCATAAATTGGAAGCAACTTGATGGGCATTACACACAGAGAGAGCATCTTAGAGAAAAACAAGATTTTGGGGGTATCAACTTTCAAGAGTCAAAGCTCTTGTCATCAGACTGAATGATGGTTTCCCATCATCTAGTTTTTCCTCTCCCTGTCATATGATGGAGCAGAACACAACAACTGGCTGTTCAGCCTGACTACAAATATGAAACTCATCTACAGCATGTAGGATTAATTTTTATTTATGTTTTTTTTTAATGTATGCACCATTTTTTCCCCAATGCCAAGATTCAGGGGGGGGAAAACGATTTTTGTACTTGTATCTATGGGCCCACCTCTTATAAATGTCTCCCACAAATAAGTCCAGGAAGACAAGGGTTAAGAACAGAAATAAACCCCAGCATTTTAAAATACTGATAAGCAATCAAAGAAAAATAGCTTTTGCACTTGAACTACTTTCTTGTAACAGGGGGAGGGGGGTGGTCAGCAGCACAACAGAAGAAGCAACTCCCAGATGAGCCTGAAGGTGCATATACACGGCTTCTTCCTTCCCACTCTAAGACAAGGAAAAGGGCTTACAGACCTGTCAGGAGTGACAGCAGGGAGTGGAAAGGATGGTGGGCCCAGAATCATATAACTAGAGCGATCAAATTGGCAGTGGGAGCAGCACAGTGGAAGGGGTGAAGTTTGCTTCATGCAGGAATGTGCAACATTGGGGACAAGGAAAAATAAATCAGTGGGGAAACATTTTCTATCAGTCTTACTGTATACCGCCAGCAATTGTCAGAGCAACACCTTTAATGTTCACCGCATCCACACTGAGATTTTTTAGCAGTCCCGTGCATAGCACATTACAGTTATCTAACCTAGATTTTCCCAAGGAACGCGTGACTGCGGCCAGATCAGCTTTATCCAGGAATGGTCCTATCCAGACTGGTAAAACACTCGCCAACTTGTTTATCCAAGGATGAAAAGGACCACCACCACCCACAAACGGCAAATCTTTTGGGAGTACAACCTCACCCAGTACATGTTGAACACCTACTCCCACATCAGCTTCACCCTCCCATATCCCTCTATCATACTTCTGTCCTGTCTGAATGAATGCTTACCTTTATCCAGTCTTTCATGAACTCCAAACACCAATAGATCACTTCCGCCGCTTCCGGTATTTAAATAGACATGAGTGATCAACATAGGAAAAAGAGGGTTTTATGCAATGGAACAGGATCAGCTTGGGAGACGGTGACTTTCAGTGGGGAAAGGGCATATTTGTAAAAAGTTATAGCTCCTCTCCTCCCACCAGTTTGGCCTTTTATATTAGAGCCCCAGCAATTCCATTATGCATTGATGTGCGCCACTGCTGCTGCATAAATAGTTTACTCATATGTGCTCTTGCTAGCAGTATTTTTAGCTATTGGTTACAATTCATTTTGTGATGTTTCTGTATCTGTAAAAGTTGCTTTATGCATACACAGAAAAGCAAATATACTGTTGTTGTCACATATCTAGATGTGCCTCTATCCTCACCTACCTGCACCCTTTACAGACTGATCCTCTTTTCCTTGCAGAGCAAAAGAAATGTATTTTATTGGGAAAGGTTATTTCCCAATGCAGATTTGCCCATTTTACAATGTCATCATCATCTTCCCTGATGGTTAGCTGCAGCTCTTCGTGAACAAGCAACACCACGTTCTCTCAAACACGAGAGCCAGAATGGTTAAGAGTGGTGGATTCTAATTTGGAGGACTGGGTCTGATTACCTACTACTCCACATGCCTGCTGGGTAACCCTGGGCCAGTCCCACTTCCCTCAGAACTGTCTGCCCTACGTACCTCACAAGTTGCCTGTTGCGGGGAGAGGTAAGGAAGGAAACTGTAAGCCGCTTTGAGACTCCTTAGGATATAGAAAAGTGGGGTATAAAAACCAGCTCTTCTTCCTCTTCAATAGTCATGGAAAGTTAACTTCCATGAAGTTATGGAAAATTCAGCAAAAAACCCCCTTAATATGAAATATTAGCCATCTGTCACCACACTCTGTTCCTCAACTCATAGCAATTAAGCCGAAGATGTGCAAATACTTATCTGGGCCATCTCCTCCTTGAATCATTAGTTCTAACTATGGTAGTCACAATTAACATTGCAATAATGGTAACAGCCATGTAGTAATCTCTTTGCTTAGCTGACAGCGCAAGGCACTCAAGATAGGAAGCTTAACACCAAAGAGGAAGGAGCAGAGTAAACACAGAGAAAACAAGCCATGACAAGGCAGAGGCGGGCAGGGTTTACAATATTCAAAATGTCTCTGAAACTTGATTTAGTTTTGGGGCTCCCTTCCCCCTCCTGAGCAAAAAGGTCTGGAAGAAAGAACAGAATGTAAATTCAGCTACATATGTCGTTTTTAAGTATTGCTGCTCACACTGCTCTTAGTTGCTGTTAGTATTTTTGACTTGGTATGATTTTATGGCTTGTTTGTTTAATTGGTATAAGCCATCTTGAACACAACCTTTAGGTAGAAATGTGAGATATAATTTTAGTCAAATACGTTTTATTGGCATACAATATTAAAATAAACATTTCCCCGTATTAATACAATCCTATAGAGATTATAAAATGGATAATCGTGGTAAACCATTCTAAGGATGTGTCAGGCCTGTAACATACCTCAAGTTGTCACAAGATAGATTTGACCATACAGAAGATAGCTGAGTCGTACAATAAATTAGATATAATTTTGAAAAACAGTGAAGGGGAGGAAGACCCCCCCAGTCTGGAAACTTTTGGCAGTGGCACATGGTGGTGGTGGGGGAGGCAATAACAAAAGAAAAACCAAGAAATGCTACACAAATACCTTTTTGGGGGTAAAAGGCCCAACATGGAACAACTCAGAAAGAATTAGGTATGGGCATGAACCTTAAAAAACCAGTTCCAGGTGGCTCCCGAACCGAACCAAGGTGATCCAAGCCAGTCTGGTGAGTTTGTTTCTCCCTTTCTCCTGGTTGTGGCTCACCATGGCCAGGAGAAAGAAGGGGGGGGGTCACACGGGAAGGGTTGAATGGCTGGCAGCCATTTAAACTCATCTACTTCTCTTCCTTCTGCTACAAACCAACCAGTGAAATGGCTCGCAGCCATTTCAACCTAACAGTTCAGCTGCAGACCCTGCCCCACCCAGTTGTTAAGTTTAAATGGCCCCAAACAGCCAAACTGGACAAAAGTTTAGTAAATGTTCAGGGAAGGCGCCTTCCCCAAACATAGGTTCAGGGGCTCTGAACCGGCCCAAGTTCGTGCTGAATTTTGGCTTGTGAGCCAGTTCATGCCCACCCCTAGAAGGAATTTCAAAGATGACTCAAGGCTCCTGAGCTCAAAGAGCATGCTTTTAAATGTACAAGTGCTATTTAAATGGATATAATATGTCAGGATAATTGCACCTACCAGCATAGGTAACAATGACAACTCTGGTTGCAGTTCATCCCATGCCTGGGGACATTCTCTGCCTAGCCAAGTATGTTTGTGGGATTTTCCCTGTACTAGTCCCATCTTGAAATGCCTATTCAACAGGTCCTTAGTCAAAAGTAGTACTTTAAATCTAGTAATTTTAGCTGCTGACATCTAGACCACGACAACAAGACAACCTAGCATTAACGTCCTCAGAGTACTTGTAGGCAGAGGCCTGGAGCCATGAAACACTGCTGGGGATGGTGCCCTGAAGTCAGTCTATGAGCAACTAAGACTGTACTAAGTGGCAAACAGTGATGCCAGACTAGAGTCCCCAGCTTTATAATGCAACATGGCTCTGTACACCACCTGATATTTGCTGGGCTAGAAAACCACACACACATACGTACCCATCTATACGGGAGGAGCTGGACTGCAGCAGTAATCAGATTACCACAGGCAGCGAGGCCCTAAAATGGGTGCACTGGATTCACTGAGGCACATACACTTAAAAGCCCTCTTGGATCCAACATTGATCCTCAGTAGATTGTCCACCTGCAGACGACTACAGGAGACACTGAAGGACTGGAGCTTCTATTTGTGACGTGTGGGTATGTCAGGGAAAATACATTTTTGCTTGAGAAGGGAGCTTGGAGTGTAGTCCTTCCCAGCTCAGTATTCCTAGTAGGTGAATGAAACCACAAGGACAGCTAACGGAAACTTTCTCAGACTATATTCTAAACACAAGGTGATAAAGCCAATGGAGGAGAAGAGAAATAAAGAACACAGAAACAAAGAAAATACAGTTGTTGGCTCATTCAACACCTTGCCTGCAAAGTAAGTCAGAAACTCCAAGCTGGAAGCCAATAAAACCAGCAAAGGCAGCCAGATGCTGACCAAGGGCCTCCTTCTTTCTAGTCCCTATTTCAGGGGTTCCACAGGAAAGAGGAGGTTCAGCTTTGGTCAGAGGCTTTATAGAAACAGCTCCCTCCAAAGAGGTCAATGAGCTTCGTTTCCACTGAACACTGCTGGGGTAATGTACTAAGAATGGGGTGCAGAGGTTCCCGAGCTGGGACATCAGAAGGCATGCTGATTCAGCAGGATTCTGAACATCTAGCAACAGCAGCCCCCAGAGGGATAAACCCAATTCCCATGCTGGTTAATATTTGTAGGAATAGCTCCAGGTTCACAGCAGTGCCAAACCACCATGAAAGCTGCCCCCTCTCCCATGAGGTACTTCCTTGGCTGGCAGTCAGCTGGAAGTACCAGTGAGTTAAACTTTGGTACAGTAAAAAGGTCCAAGTCCTTAGAATTTGTTCCTCCAGCAGAAATGTGGATCAGCACAAACATCTGTTTGCGTTTCCAAAATGCACATGAAAAAAAGATAAGGGCATCTGCACCCCATTTAAGAAGAAAATTACTTGTGTTTAAATAAATATAAATAAATATGCAAAACCATCAAGCAAATGGGGAGAATGGGCTTTAGAGCTGGCTGGCCAGCCTTTCATATCATGATAAGACTACTATTATACGTTTCGTTGCTTTACAACTGTTAAAAGCTTTTAGGAATATCCACCGGCAAACTTGGATATCATTTCCAGACTCTCTCGACATGACAGGACAGCTGGGGCTCCTTTCGTGATCCACTTCGTAAGATGCTAATAAAACTTTCTGCTTCCATCTCAAAGCATTTTATACCATTAAGCTACAAAGCTGCTCTGATCAAGCATCCAATCAAAGCGAGACACACTAACAACATTCAGACTTCCTGGCATCCTGCCAACTACATTAGAAACAGCCTGCTTAATTGCAAATTTCCAATACTTGCAACAATGCCAACTTCAGTTTGCAAAGCAGCAGACCTCTTAAATCTGAGAATTAAAGCCTACAAAGAAAGGAAACCTAACATGGCCTGCGCTGCCTTGAACAGGCATTGGACTAAATTGATTGCTCTAAAACCAATGAGGAGATGCCAACAGCTCCCTCTGCCCTTTACAAGTGAGAGGGGTTTCCCAGCAGGCTTCTTGATTCCCACCTGCCCCGCCAATGTTTGTTGCATTAATCTTCCCTTCATTCAGGTTCTAGGAATGAAAAACGTAGACACTATTTACCTGTTTAGTCGAGCTCATGGAACACCTGCTGAATGAGTTGCATGGACGACCCGCAGTGACATTTTCGCTCCCACATGCATGCATCCATAGGACTGGATGCATCCAATGGGATAAGTCCAACATCACAACAGCAGGGGCAGGAGAGCTACAAGTCCCAACCAAGCGAAGAGCATCAGGCACTGGGGATTCTGAAAACATCTTCTGTGAATCCTCATGGGTAGACCAGCATGACCTCCGAGACTGGTCTTTGGCATGGATGCCACTAAAGACAGTATAGTATAGTGGGTAGAGTGACTGATTACTTCATAAGGTTTCTGAAGAGACCGCATACCATTTATTTATTGAGTATACGTGCCATCAGTCGGCATAACCTACTTTGAAAGACTGTCATGAAGACAAAATGGGTGGGGACGCTCTTGCCACTCTGAAATTCTTCAAGGAAGGGCAGGATAGAAATCTAATCAAACCCCTTCAAGAGTCACTGGGAAGAGAGCCCAGGAGTCCCAGCCTTCCTGAGCCTAGCTAGCAGGCTTCCATGAAATGCCTCCCCCTCCTTAGCTTCAAGCCTCTTCCTGGGCTTCTGCATATCACTTGCACAGTTACCCTCACAACTAGCTCAGCAGCCCTACTTTCCTTTCACTGCACTATGTGGGTGTGTAGGTTTGGTTCCTCCCCATATAGATGGCATCCCTGCCCAGGTGGGTGTATATATACCATTGATGACTAACGGATGAATGTGTGAGCCAGCCAGTGAACAGCTACTCCTAGACAATCTAAAGACATTAATTCTACCCAGTCGAATACCTGAAGCGGAAGAAAACTCTCTGCCTGATCATTTGCATGTTTAAAAAAACGATCCTACACTCAGGCTGGATTCTCTCTATCCCAGGGCAAGCCATTTACAAATGGTTTATTTGTTTTTTCGGTCAGGCTACAGAAAATTAACTCCCTAGTGTTTGAAGTCTGAAGTAACCTGGATTCATCATAATTGCCTTTTATTCATATACAAGCCAAAGCTTGTGCCAACTGAGCACACTCTTGTCTTTTGAGGAGGAAATGTAATAAAGTGTATAGCACGGCACATTACCAAAACGCATATAAAGAGCTCTCTCTCTCATCTTCTCTAGAACACTCCCTTCACCCAGCGGAGATTGTTTTTCAGCAATGAAACACCGAGGAAGCTTTTCAAGGCTGATTAACATAAAGGAGAATGCAGCACACAGACACATACAACTCAAGCTCAGCTACATGAACTCCAGAGCACTCAAAATACTTGCTTGTGCTCCCACAGTGCACAGTTCTAAAGCAGAATTAGACTAAACAAGAAGAGGGACCCACGATACCCGCGGGGGGGAGAGTATTCCCCACCCGGCTCCTGGCCTGCGAAAGCAGGAGGACCTCAGGGCTGAGGAGGAAGCAACCACAGGTAAGCTCCCCCCCCCCGGCTCCGGCGGCGAGGCCCGAGTGGCTCCCAGCTGCCAAGCCAGCCAAGTCTTCTTCCTTTCTCTTCCCCCCCCCCCCAGCACTGGAGGCGAGGCCTGGCTCCCAATGGCCAGAGCATTCTCTGCTCATGTGCAGGGAATGCTCTTTTACTTTTGGGGGGATTTAAATATCCCCTGTATAGTTTTTTTTAACTTTTCAGATTTTTCTGCACACCTGGGGATTGCCCCAAGTGTGCAGGAAAATCTCTCTGCCCCCCAAGTGCCTCCAATGTGTGGGTTTAGATATCCGCACAGAGGGGGCATCTTGGCTATTAGTATATAGATCATGAGCAACTAGGCCTATCAGGCACGAAAAACTAAAATGAAGCCTTCAGGTTCTTCAGCATACCTCTAACTGCTACATGATTGGAATAAACAAGTGGCTATTCCCACATCATGCCCTGCTCCAGACCTTCTCATAATTTATTCTTGGAGGGAGACAGGATGCTGAGCTAGATGAAGAAGAGCCCCGCTGCATCAGATCATTGATCCATTTAGTCCAGCATCCTGTCTCACACAGTGGCCAGCCAATTACTTTGGAAGGCCAACAACAACATATAGAAGCCTCCTGGCACTGGTACTCATACGTTTGCTGCCTCTGAATGTCTAGTCCCCATGGCAGAAGATCATAAGCCAGCAACTGTGTTAAGAATATAAGAGAAGCCAATGTTGGATCAGGCCAATGGCCCATCCAGTCCAACACTCTGTCACACAGTGGCCAAAAATACCAGGTGCCATCAGGAGGTCCAGCAGTGGGGCCAGGACACTAGAAGCCCTCCCACTGTTGCCCCCCCAAGCACCAAGAATACAGAGCATCACTTGCCCCAGACCTAGAGTTCCTATCTATACCTTGTGGCTAATAGCCACTGATGGACCTCTGCTCCATATGTTTATCCAATTCCCTCTTGAAGCTGTCCATGCTTGTAGCCACCACCACCTCCTGTGGTAGTGAATTCCATGTGTTAATCACTCTCTGGGTGAAGAAGTGCTTCCTTTTATCTATTCTAACCCGACTGCTCAGCAATTTCATTGAGTGCCCACAAGTTCTTGTATTGTGAGAATGGGAGAAAAGTACTTCTTTCTCTACCTGCTCTATCCCATGCCATTATTCCACACTTCTATTGTCAACAGAAAGCTTGCACCAGCAGTATCGTCTAAGACACCAGCAAAATAGTGCATATTCATTGCTCCCCCATGAAAAATGGCATAATATTCACCAGCTGCACAGGTGCAGCTTTGTTACCTTTCCTTGAAGTCTACCAAGAGACAGTGTGACTCAACAGAGCACTTACCTGAACACAGGCTTAACTCTCAGTCTCCCACCTCAGTCACACCATCAGCACAGATCACTAGGCAGCTCATTCTGTCTCAGCCTCAGAGCTCCATGTATAAAATGCTAGAGAAAATTCTCAACAGCCAGAATGATGATTTTTAAATGCACATCCTATAGCTGTGGGATGGGGCAGTGCGGAGGGCAGTCAGGCCCCGATATTGACACTCCACAGTCTTGAAGACTGTAAAGAAACTTGCAGTAGCAGTAAGATGTAATTTCTCATGCATTTCTTAACAAAAGTTCACCTAGTTAAGATTCACAGATTTGCTGTTTTATCATCATTTTGGAAATAATAATCCCTGTGTTTACACAAAGAATTGCCCAGTGCCACCAGCTGAGATATGTAATAGGCTAGCTACTGTCTATACCACCTTATATCTTGAGACAAGCAAGTCAACAACACTTTCGTAACAATAGAATCTAGCACCTATAACAGTACGTTTCAAACTCAAAAAGCTCAGAAAGGCTCAAAAAGCTTCACATTATCTCAGCAATCATTACAAAATGTCCATAAGGCAAGTTAGCAGCATTTCCCCCATAGATAGCTAGTATGGTATAGCTGAATGACACAGTAGGATATGGGAGACCCAGGTTCAAAAATACCCACTGTGAAACTTGCTTGGTGACCTTGGATCAGTCACTCTCTCAGCCTAACCTATCACAAAGCGCTGTTGAGGGTAAAACAGGGGGAGGGGGGATCAGACATGCCTCTCTGAAATCCTTGAAGGAAAGATGGCATAAAAACATATGAAATAAATAAAATATCTCAGACATGCTGCTGACCTAATAACTTCATGGCAGCCTCAGGATCTGAGCCAGGAAATGATTTCCTGATTTACACTTTAATCTCTTAGTCCCTATGCTCAACCAGCACTAGCCATTATTCCTTCCAAACAGATTTCCTTACTGGGAATTTGGCTACAATCCTAGAATTATGCTTGGATCATACAACTTAATCTGAGGCTGGCACTGTAACAGTTATCTTGAAATAGGATCTTGGGTAAACAGCCTTCAAAACAAAATAACAGGGGAGGGGAACTGTGACACGAAGTCACAATTCAGCTTTTTCTACCATGTCTCCTCCTCCCTCCTTTGGGCTACTTTACAAAGGTGCCACACTGAACTGAGGGGTTCTAACGACACAAATCAGAAACAATGTAATAAAAATAAAAAACTAACTTTAATGTTCTGGAAGTCATTCCCCCTGCATCTTCCTTCCTCAGTTGTCTTATTTCATTTGCATGCATTCAGTGTCTTCCTCTCTGAAGAAAGGAATTTCTCTTGCAGTAATAAGAACAGGCTGCTGCAGCGTCCTAATTCTGCACTCCCGCCTTTCCGTGTAGATGTGGCATCCCTACAGCTATGCTGCTGTGTCCCATTTCCAGCCTCAGCCGAGAGGTCGATGCTTAATAGGCTGCAGAAGCAGCACAAAAGGGATGGACTGGCTCCGCTTTACGAATACGAGCCAAAAAACATACACAGTTTTTACACAAACCCAACAACACTTTGAAAAATATTACCTGTGTATTGCAAGCCACCATATTACAAAACAATGCTTTGTTTCAACAAGGAAGAAAACTCTCATGCGGACATTCTACAGAGGGCAGCTGTAAATTAAGGGGAAGCAAATTACATTTCCTTTTGGAAGCCTACCTCTTACTCTGAGAAACACACAACTGGAAAAGCAGTAGGTAGATTTTTGGGAAGGAAAATGTGAAGCTGAAGCATGTCTGAAAGATATGTTCTATACCACCAAAGTGCTCTGCTCCCCCACCATCCAGATGCGCGAAGATCTGATGTGGGTTACTTTGTGGTGAAGTACAGGAGACACTCACATGCTCAGAGTTGTTCACGACGACATGTTAAGAATTGGAGCAGAGGCTTGCTAGATTCCATCCAGTCCCCCATTTCCAACAGCTGCCATCCAGAACCCACAGGCAGGACATGAAGGTAATAAGCCTTGTGTTGTTTTATACACACACAACAAGCAAACCACTGTTCAGAGGTACACTGCCTCTGAAAAATGAAGTTACATTTAACTACCGTGCTTACAGACCTATCCTTCAGAATTTATGTAACCCTGTTACAAAATTGTCTATACCAATGGTACCTATCACATGGTAAGTTAATTAAATGTTGTGTGAAGCAGCATCTTCAGCCTCTCTTTCATTTACTGCTCAATTTCAATGTGACCCTAAGTTCTAGTGCAGAGAGTTAACAATTTCTACATCCACTTTCACTGCACCATTCTACACTCAGTTTCACTACACTATTCATAAGTTTAGAAGCCTCAGATATGTCTTCCTCTACCTCTCTCATCATTGTTTTTCTAAACTCCGAATGTGTCAACCTTTCCTCATAGGGAAAGCAATTAAACTCCTCAGTCATTTTGGTTGCCCTTTTCTGCACCTCTTCCAGCTTAAAAAATCTTTTCAATGGGGTGACCAGAACTGTATGCAATAATCCTAATGCAGCCCCACTATGGTGGATTTATATTAAAGCATTACAGAACTGTCAGATTTATTTTCAATCTTTTTCTGAACAGACCACAGAAAGGAAACGCCCTCTCTTACCACCATATTACTGAGCTGAGGTTTTCATTGAGCTATCCACCACAACCCCTAGATCTCTTTCCTGGAGAATCATAGCCACCTCAGATTCCATCTGGATATGTGTGCTCCACATCTCAGCTACAAGACTGCAAACAAGTTCAAGGGCTGAACCACAGTCAAGATTGGCGTAGAAGTACAACTCAAGGAGATGCCAAAACCTTGCTTGGGAAGCCATTTCTCCACACTGACAAACTGTGATTACTACACAATTAGCTAGCGCCCATTTCACAGACACAGAACAGAAGCAACTTCTAGCTCAGGGCATGTCTCCAATGCAACTTGCAATACCAAAAAACAGTATGGCATTGTATTTCAATGCTGGGAACATATATTTTTTATCTGACCTACTACTGTTTCTATTTCTAAAGTTTATTTTTTCCCTGCATCCTAATGTGTTGGATTTGGTGGCTAATCACTCCCTTGAGACAGAATGGATAGGGCTTCCTTTTAACTTAAGGGAGCACAGGGGAATCTGTTGCTGTTGCCATCATTCACAGGTGATTTGTGGCAACCCTACAGGGTTTTCAAGTCACGAGACATTAAGAGATGGTTTTGTTGTTGCCTGCCTCCACACCACCTCTTTTGGAGGTCCCCCATACAAATACTAGCCAGGGCTGACCCGGCTTAGTTTCCAATATCTGAAGAGATTGGGGTAGCCTGTGCTGTATCCAGGTCAGGGTGCATAAGGGAATAGGTAAAGATAATCCAACATCACAATGCTGTAAATTGCACCATGTTGAATATGGGGGGGAAATTGCCCAACCTTCTACTTCCTTCAACTGAAAATAGTGCTTGGAAACTCTGGAAATCCCACATCAAGACTATTAGCTTTGCCCTTCCTCTTAGCACAAAAGAAGGCGTTTAGGTTGTTTCCTCAAATTAGAATCTGCACAATTGCCTCTAATTCTGCATATTACTGAAGTGACATTTAGGGGAAGGGAACTGAGGAAGATGAGAGAATCTTGAGGAAGAGTAGCAAAGGCAAAAGTTACAAAGAGACACCCCTAATACCATATATTGGCCCAGGATGCAATCCCATGAACAAAGAACAGAGGCACGTTAAGAAGTCTCAGATCTACTAGTCATTCACAATTAACAGTATGAATGCCAGCCTCCAGGTGGGGCCTGGGGATCTCCTGGAATTTACAGCTCATCTCCAGTCTACAGAGATCAGTTCCCCTGGGAAAAATGGATGCTTTAGAGGGTGCACTCTGTGGCATTGTACCCCACTGAGCTCAGTTCTCCCCAGGTGACATCCCCAAATCTCCAGGATTTTCCCAAGATGGATCTGGCAACCCAACCTCCCATCCCCAAGCAATTCCTGGGGGACCAGGCAACCCTAATTAACAGCTGCTACAGTCACACCTGCAATTGCAAAATTAGCCATATAATAACTGGTCATAATACCAGTTGCCATGTCCTACATCCTTTGGTGGAATTTTGCCAAGACAGGCCCATACAGACCATTCCCCAAAAATACAGTGAAGAGAAACAATAGAAAGTTCAAAAGTTCTGCCAAAACTGCATCAAGGCAACATCCATTGCAAAAGATGCAAGACTGGTGGGAAAGAGATTATTAACCAAAGACGACAAATTTGTGCACCATCTTTTTAAAACATGCAGTTACTTCGTTAAGGAGGAAGGAAAAACCATGTTTTTTCATCACCTTATGAAACAGTTTATTGTAAAAAGAAGAAAAAGGGGGGAACCATAAATGTTTTCTGCTAAATGAACAAAGTCAGTCATTTGAAAGAAAATCGTTTGAGCCTTTCAACTTTCTGATCTCAGATCTACTGAACACATAGAGCACCTGTTGTTTCTTGTAGTCACTCACCTGCCAGGTACTTTCCAAAAATAAGCCTAAGGATATAACAGAGCCAATGCTGAGAAATCTCAACTGCACAGTGCCATACTACTAACTGGAAAGATGGCCCCATGTGAAAAAAAGATGTGAAATAGATAAGGCTATAAATGTTTAACGTACACAACCCAGACACTAAACCTTGGATGGATTTAAACAAATAGCCAGTTTATAATTTTGTTTGGTTCTTTAGAGATGCAGTGGGATTCTCTTTTCCCCAAAGCTATTAGTTTCTTATGTGTGCTGATGAAGGCGGAAGCGGGGAAGAGTTCTGAGGTTTCCTTCTTGTGCCAATATTCTTTTGACATGCATTCGTTTTATGGTGTTCTTTGGTGTGCTTAATCTAATAAAAAGTTTATTAAAAAAAATAAACCAGAACATGTGTTTTCCAGTTCTCCACTATGGGGGCAAAACTCACTTCTACATGATCCTTTTCAGACAACAGGGGCTTTCCCCTTTGCTTTAAAAGCTACAGAACCTTATTTTTAAAGATTTGGTGCAGCAGAATTTAATTAATATTTTACATGTTGGAACTTGTATACATCCTGAATATTTAAATGATTTCCAGACTGCTCACTCTTAATAAGGGAAACAGGGTTCTTTGTGACCGGACAACGTATGTGATGAAAAGAGATTAAGTGGCCCTTAACAAAAACAAAACAAAACAAAAAAAAGTGTGGATTGTGTTCCAAAACAAAAGGATGAAACTCAACCATGAGGAGAAGAATCAAAATAATGCTTTGCGTGAACCTGAAACAACATTTCTGCAACGTCTTTGTTGAAATCTACTTGCCAAGGCTGCTTCCTCCCTCTGGTGAGCATCTCTGCCCACATATCCATCATAAAGACTCCCTTCTTCTCTCTGGGCTTTTGTAGCAGGAGGTAGCAAGGCCAAGAGCAAGAACACAAAAACATTCCTCCTTTTCTCTGCACCAAACTGTGTAAAACATTCGCTTTGCTTTTACAGGAGATGTCAGCAGCATCAAGGCAGTGTTGCTGCCGGCTCCTGCTAAACGACAGGTAGAGGTAGAGGTAGAGAGGTAGGTAGAGAGAGAGAGAGAGGTGTAGAGAGGTAGGGAGAGAGAGAGGGAGGGGGGGAGAGAGAGAGAGAGAGAGGGAGAGAGGGGGGAGAGAGAGAGAGAGAGAGAGGTAGAGAGGTAGGTAGAGAGAGAGGGAGAGAGGGAGAGGGAGAGGGAGAGGGAGAGGGAGAGAGGGGGAGAGGGGGGGAGAGGGAGAGAGGGAGGGGGAGAGAGAGGGGGGGGGTCTGTCATGATCTGGGCTGGGCACCCAG
>NW_015159711.1:2941085-2944161 GCF_001447785.1 Gekko japonicus
AGAGAGAGAGAGAGAGAGAGAGAGAGAGAGAGAGATCTACCCCCAAGGATAGTGCTAGCGGCAACCACTGATTTTGGATGGCTAGTTCAGTTTCTGGACCCATACTGAAACATCACAAGCAAATGCTCAGAAAATGTGACATTTTATTATTCTTTTTTTAATTCAACTGCCATGGGACTGAAGTTCAACTTACACATTAGAACCACAGCCATTCATCGATGTCCAAATATGCTTCTCCAGGTTATTATAAGTTCTTTGGGAGGTTGAGCACACCAGTTTCCCCATCTCTCCCAGTTATGTTTTTTTCCCTTTAACTGACTCATATCTACTCCGGACATTCCGAGAGCAGCAAGCATGCTCAGTCCTCATTTGGGTGCTGCGGGCAAGGGGGGTCAATTTACAAATTATTGTTATTCTAGGGAAACTCCAAAGTTTGCAGAAACACCAAACTTGTCTGCACATGGGCCGTTTTCACTCTTGTCATATTTTCTATTTCTTTTCCTTTTGAGGTTTGTAATTATTTTAATTTTTGCAGGCAATTAACTTAATGCATTTAAAATATTTGTATCCCATCTTTCCATCCAATTAGGGCTCTCAAGGTACCAAACAGTTAAAAGCCATTCAACTTCAATACATATATAATACATATACACAATACAACACACAAACAGCAATTAAAACAAATATGAAGGAGGATCAACAAAGGAATACTGAACAAAATAAAAAAAGTCATTGACAGAGGGGAGACAGACCAATCTCCCTGGAAAGGGATTTCCACTGTTTTGGGGGCTTTGTCTAGCAGGTTCCTAGAGAAGCAGCTGATCCTTAAGGTATGTAGCCCCAAGCAATCCGCTGGGAGCCTGTGGAGCCCCAGTATAAGAAACTACTACCTTGACTTCAGGTGGCTTACAGTGCACTCCTAAGCCTACAGCAGCACTCCTAAAATCCATCAGTGGGCTTAGAAGGGAGCACATCTGTTTAGGACTGCGCTGTTTTGCTACTTTTCTGATTGGCATAGCCCACCCACTTTACTATTTTATGGATATGCTATTATGGGTTCAATGTTTTATGTACTTGTCTGCAGAACCAGGGCTGCCATGCTAATTTTTCACTTTTTAAAATAAGGCTTAAACAGTTATTACCTGCCCGACCTCCCCCACCCCCTCTCTCTCTCTCTCCCTCCCCCTCTCTCTCTCACACACACACACAAACTTCTCTACATCAATGGACAAGTACTTGTAAAAATGTTACTCCATGTTGTCGTTGGTGGGAGAAAAGTTGTTAGATACTGCTTGGACTTCTGAAAGAATCTCCTGTTTTTCAGAGGGCTGTTACTAGACCACCTAACTCAGAGGGGGGGAAACTTTCAGAACTGCCAAATCATTAACTTTCTGTTCCCCAAAATAACGCCCTCAAATGGATGTTGCCAGACTTAGTGAGGCAAAGACTATAATGCACTTCCCATACAAGTAGTGTATCAAACAAGGAAACCATACAATGATGACTGAGGCAACTGATAACAGCAGTTCAACATACAGTGTTAATTGCATACTAAATGATAAGCTGGGCAGGCCTTGAATAATCACCTTCTTCTCTTTCCGTTAACTGATGCTCAGCTGCTCTCAATATTCTGCCATTCTGGAGCATTTCTAATAGTCATCATGCTATTTTTTTTTGAAGATTCGGGATTTTTACGGGGTTTTTTTTGGGGGGGGGTTAATTTACAAAGTCGTATTTCTGCATACCTGCAGACTCCCACATAGAAACTGCTACTCACTCCACATTTCCTCAATTGGGAGGAAAAAGCGCAGCTCAAAACCACATTCAAATACCTCAGGGCAATGCTGTGCTGACTGCAAAGTCACCCCTGAGTTACCGCCAAAAATCTATGCAGAAGGTACCATAAAATCCAATGATCAAAGAAAGTGAAGGCAGCATGCAATGCAGAGGGGAATTTCTGTTCCAACGTGGGTTTCATAAAACAACGGAGGGAAAAACCAATGCAGAATTGCCCTTTGTCTGTGGTTGGCCTTGAGCAGCTTGTCTCACTGGCACTGGTGGCCACCCAGTTTACTACTAGAGAGATACAAAACCATACTGTGGTTTCTGCACCTGTTCCTTCCTTCAAAGTAATATTACTTGTAAATAGGAAAAACGTAGCTGTTGCCTTTCAGCTGCCTCCCTGCAAGAACCAACCCCTACCCCAGATATTGGCAGACCAGCTTGATCTCACGGAATCGTCATGACCATTCTGACTGTTCAGGGTAAATGCGTCATTAAAATGTTACAAACGGAGCAACTTTCGTGAGAGAAATGAAAGTGTGCTACTTGGAGAAAGCCTCATGCCTACAAGAAGTAAGAGTGGCGCAAGTGAGAATGGAGGCAAGGACTAGAAGCAAAGCAAGAAGATGGACAGGAGTCAAAGGGAACCCAGAGGCAGGGTGATAATCAAGGAGAAAGGGATAATAAGTGAAACTATAAAACATGTGGTTCTGTGATTCATTTTTTAAAGCACAGTGGAACCACTGGGCCTGTTATTTAGAAGGAGGGATCAACAAAGGAAGAAAAGGCTTGACGTAATGGGAGAAAAGCAGCTCAGAGGCCAGTAACATTCAATAGGAAAACAGCCCATATATAAAGTGTGAAACATAAGAACGTAAGAGAAGCTAATGTTGGATCAGGCCAAAGGCCCATCCAGTCCAACACAGTGGCCAGAAATACCAGGTGCCATTAGGAGGTCCACCAGTGGGGCCAGGACACTAGAAGCCCTCCCACTGTTGACCCCCCCCCCCGAAGCACCAAGAATACAGTGCATCACTTGCCCCGGAGTCCCTATCTATACCTTGTGGCTAATAGCCACCGATGGACCTCTGCTCCATGTGTTTATCTAATTCCCTCTTGAAGCCGTCCATGCTTGTAGCCACCACCACCTCCTGTGGCAGTGAATTCCATGTGTTAATCACTCTTTGGGTGAAGAAGTTTGGTGTAGTGGTTAAGTGCGCGGACTCTAATCTGGGAGAACCGGGTTTGATTCCCCACTCCTCCACTTGCACCTGGCTGGATGACCTTGGCAAGC
>NW_015159711.1:2944592-2953570 GCF_001447785.1 Gekko japonicus
TCTCTTGGTCAGTCTCTGCCAGTTCAGACCCCATCAACTCGTATTTATACTTAGGATTTCTGGCCCCAATGCACATCACTTTGCACTTGGGCACATTGAACCCCATTTGCCATGTTGACACCCACTTGCCCATTCTCGATAGATCCCTTTGGAGTGCCTCACAATCCTCCCTGGTTTTCACCACCCTGAACAACCTTGTATCATCTGCAAATTTAGCCACTTCACTGCTTACTCCCAACTCCAAATCATTAATGAACAAGTTAAAAAGCATCAGACCCAGTACCGATCCCTGTGGTACCCCACTGCTTACCACTCTCCACTGAGAAAATTTCCCATTTATACTCACTCTCTGTTTCCTATTAATTAGCCAGTTTTTGATCTACAAAAGGACTTGCCCTTTTATCCCGTGATTCTTGAGCTTACTTAGGAGCCTTTGATGAGGAACTTTATCAAAAGCTTTCTGGAAGTCAAGGTAAACAACATCTATTGGGTCCCCCTTGTCCACATGTTTGTTCACCCCCTCAAAGAACACTAACAGGTTAGTGAAACAAGATCTTCCCTTACAGAACCCATGCTGAGTCTGCCTCAATAGTTTTTGTTCATCAATGTGCTTACTAATTCTTTCCTTAATAACAGTTTCCACCAATTTACCCAGTATCAACGTCAGGCTGACTGGCCTGTAATTTCCCGGTTCTCCTTTGGAACCCTTTTTAAAGATGGGAGTGACATTAGCTACCTTCCAGTCCTCGGGAATGGAGGCAGATTTTAATTAAAGATTACATATTCTTGTAAGGAGATCCAAGGAGATCCACAAGTTCACAAGTTTCAGGCCTGGTGATTTATCAGTTTTTAAGTTGTCTATCAGTCATAGGACCTCCTCTCTCGTCACCTCAATCTGACTCACCCACAAAGTTCCAAAAAGCATCCCAGTGCCTAACAAACCTGAACCCTTCCCCCCTGTACCATCGTCTCATCCACGCACTGAAACTCCTGATCTGTGCCTGTCTCTCCGGCCCTGCACATGGAACAGGTAGCACTTCTGAGAAGGCTACCTTTGAGTTGCCTGCCCAGAAGCCTAAATTTCTCCTCCAGGATCTCACAACTGCATTTCCCCACATGGTTGGTGCCGACATGCACCATGACCACTGGCTCCTCCCCAGCACTATCTACCAGCCTATCTAAAACATGCGTAATGTCCACCACACCAGGCAGGCAATTCACCATACAGTCAGTGCACGGGTTCGCCATCCAGCTGTCTACCTGCCTAAGGATCAAATCACCAACTACCAAGAGCCCCCCTCCACCCTGCCCAGGGATGGTTCCTTGGTGCGAAAGGATACCCATTCACCAGCTGAAGAAGAGGTCCCTTCTGAGGGCACATTCCCCTTATTCGCAGCACGGTGCCCTGACAGTGGCGGAGCTGCCAGATCCAGAGTGGTACATATCTAACAAGTCCCCGAGAGTCTTCTACGTGTGCCTGACTATCTCTGCTTCTCCAGGTCAGCCACCTTGGCCTCAAGGAAACAAACTCATTCCCTGAGAACCAGGAGCTCCTTGCAACGAGCACACACCCAAGACTTCTGTCTAGTGGGCAGATGGACATACATGTGACACTCCATGCAAAGCACTGGATAGCCCCCAACACCCTGCTGGCATTCTGGCTTCATAATTGCTTTTAAAATAATTAAATATAACCCCCCCCCCCTTTAAAACTCTTTGTATTTATGTGGTTCTCCTTGTCGAAGTCTACTTACCTTACTGGGAACACAAGTAGACTAGGGCCTTGGCTTTTTGGCTCTTCCTGGGCTTCTTATAGAGCCCCTAGTCTAAGAGCCACAGGTAAAGAGCCCTTTAGCTGCCTAAGGACTGAATCACCAGATTCGATCTGAGAGCCAGTTTGGTGTAGTGGTTAAGTGCGCTGACTCTAATCTGGGAGAACCGGGTTTGATTCCCGACGCCTCCACTTGCACCTGGCTGGATGACCTTGGGCAAGCCATAGTTCTGATAAGAGCTGTCCACCGGGTGTTAGAGCTCTCTCAGCCCCACCTACCTCACAGGGTGTCTGTTGTGGGGAGGGGAAGGGAGGGGAAGGGAAAGGAGTTTGTAAGCCGCTCTAAGACACCTTTGGGTAGTGAAGGGCGGGGTATAAATCCAATCTCTTCTTTCTTCTCTCGCCCTTCGGCTCGTTATTTAAGGTACTGCCTTAAATAGACTGCCTTAAACAGTCCCCCTTCTTCTGCCAGTCTCTCCCTGTACATTGCAGCAGCCCCAGCTATTGTATTCTGCTATTTTTTTTAATCACTAAGAATCACAGAACTACAAATAATGTGTAGTTCTATCCTAAGAAGCTGAAAGAGGATCTTAACTGTAGGAGGGATATTACTGGATCAAGGGGAAAGGACGATAAGAGCAGTAACCAGGGAAAGGCCTGGGGTCAGGTCATATTTTGATGTGAACTGATCTGCTCTATTTCTGGCTAATGTCTTACTGGCACTAAGGGCAAACACATTTGAACTACAGGCAAACAGCTGCTGAAAGGTGGGGCAATAAAAATTAAGTTGCAAAGCAGTTCTTTACAAAAAACTGAATCCATATATGCAAAACTGTACTATGATATAATGGCCAGCATGTTGAGATGTAAGACACCCAGGTACAAACCCACATTTACTCATCCCTAGCTTCTTCAAAGACTTTTCTATACTTGATACCTTGGGAAAGCTGGTCCTAATCAGAGCTGACTAGATGCAGCAAAAGCCTCAATTTTATTTTTGTTTGGAACATTTACATATAATTTTTCTGTTGCAAGGTCTTCAAGGCAACTCTGTATGTTTACTTGAGTTCACAGTCTCAAGAGAAGCATTACTTCTACCTCCATTCCATCCTCCCTTGGTCTCAGCATCTGGTTGTGAGGCGCTTCCAGATGTTGGCCTTTTCTTGTGATCATACTGCTCTTGCAAATTACCAGTATGACTTAGTATGGTAGATATCTACAATCTAAGAGTCCATGGTGTTGATTGTGTTAGTACAAAACGTACTGGGGCATCAAAACGGCTGATGGGGGAAGTGGAGAGAAGAACAAAAAGAACATTTATTACATTTTCTAAATCCCACCTTTTACCCATGGAGCCCAGGGCAACAAACATGGTTCTCCTCCTTCATTTTACTCTAGCAACCCTGTTAAGTCGGTAGGGTTAAGAGAGAGTATCATGAAGCTCACTGGGTGACCTTGGGTCAGGGTGTTGAGACGGCAGAGCTACCATCACAAACGTGACAGTGGTCCTGGCATTGCATACACTACTTTTATAAGGTACTTCCTATTCACCTTCCAGCTTGACATCACCACTATCAGGGAAGCTGATGTCTTTAAAAGAAAAAGGCCAACAGCACAGAGCACTAGAGGCTTCTTTACACTTTCCCAGGCTGCAAGTCCTCCATGATGAAGCCTTGCTGCTTCATAGTGCACGCTACTAACAGATCAATTACTGGGAATTTAGGAAAACAAGGTACAAAGGGGGCTCGCCACAAACATTCTTACAGAGAGTGTACCTGCCACCCCAAACAACCAGACTCACAGGAAATACAGCTTATAATGCAAAAGCACAAGAAAAGAACAGCCAGACAAATGCAAACCCTTTGAAATCAACAGGGAATAGAGCAGAAGAAGCAAAGTAGCCCATAGTGAAGACAGCCATTAACGCAGTGGGTTGGTGCAGACGCCAAGATTTCTGTACTGAATTAAGAAAACAGCCCTGAATGAGTTATTAATCACTGTCAGTAAGTCACAGTGCCTCTCTTGTACAGTAATTCAAAGATGCTGCCTCCAAGAAGTGATACAACAAGGCAATACATCGGTAGGTCAGTCCCTGAAACAGGCTTAATTTTAAATGGATTTAAACCAGTAAGAGTTTATGGTGTTTATAGAAAATGCACTAATTATCAAAACAGACATAGAGAAAGGGCTATGCAGATGTGGTGAATCCCAGAGTAGGTAAACTCTAAGCAAAGTAACAACTACAAAAAGCAATTTCTTTACATGGTCATGAAACAAAATGTGTTTTCAATTTCTTTACTTAGAATTAAAGAAATGCTTTAGCTAAGAACATTGCAAGCAAAGCTGGTTTGCTTCCCGACAGCTGTACTGTTTTACTGAAAGACTCTCCATCTCGAAACACACACAACCTCATTTTCCAGCTCTACTTTTTTTTAAGGTATGTTCATTTAATGTTGTAGGCATTAATCCAAGACAAATTAAATCAATTAAGGACTGAATTTAAGCATATTATTATGGTATAATATTTTAATATCCAAAGCCCACAAATCTGATCCTTGGTCACCACTCCCAAACACTCTTGGCCTGGATGTCCAGCATAAAGATCCCCTCCATCCCACAGTCAACAAACTGCAGATGGCAAGGGCCTTTTCACAATGTCAGGCAGGATAAACTACCCTACTGCCTTCAAACCCTCTGAACTGAAGATCTTGTCTCACTTAGCAGCAAAAGTTCCATTCCCAGACCATCTGGTACAAAACACAGGACCAACCTATTCCCTTCCCCTGAGTGCTCTGTGGAAGCCAGAGAGCTCAACAGTAGGGGAAGGTGGTCATGGCAACTACCAGCCATAGTCAGATATTAAGACAATCCAAAAATGTGTGGATACCTTTTGAATACAAATGAATAGTGATCCCTGACCCCTGCTCCAAGACCCTTAAACTCAACAACAACTGGAAGCCAATTCTTGTTGAAATGATCATGCTAAAGAAGAAAAATTACATAGCACTGAATGACCACCTCTCTCTCTCCATCCTATACTACACAATAAATTGCCTAAAAACAGACAGTGTTGGTCCACGTTTAGCCTATAATGGAACGTCAAATAAGATTATTAGTACACTAAAACGAAGAATTCAAACTAAGTTTGCAAGATCCTGTAACTCCCAGGCTGTACCTGCAATGCCATCTCTACCACTTTTCAATGAGAGCCAGGCCCAATGAGCAGTTTGCTGAAGTCTCAATGTATACCTTTTAGCCAGCTTGGTGTAGTGGTTAAGTGCACGGACTCTAATCTGGGAGAACCGGGTTTGATTCCCCACTCCTCCACTTGCACCTGCAGATGTGACCTTGGGCAAGCCATAGTTCTGTCAGAGCTGTTCTTGAAACAGCAGTTCTTGAAAGAGCTCTCTCAGCCCCACCCACCTTACAGGGTGTCTGTTGTGGGGAGGAGAAGAGAAAGGAGTTTGTAAGCCGCTCTGAGACTCCGAGGGAAGGGCGGGGTATAAATCCAATCTATTATTATTATTATTAGAATTGGAAGTGAAAGCACCCTCTTACAAACACACATAACATACCATTTCAAACAGAAAGTTTTCCAGCAGGTATCAATGCTTTACATGCTGAGAAACACCATCATGGTGCCAGCTGAGATGTCCAACAGCTAAGTGACCAATACATGCAATACAGTTCACTCAAGAAATTCACATTAACTCATCCCCTCCAGAAGAAGAGTACATTTCAAAGATTTCCCACACAAGCTCTTCCTGTGCAACAAACACACGGTTGTTATTCAGTGTGTGGGATCCAGATGTCTTCCCTCAGGGCAGCATTGCTTTTGTAAAGATATCATATCTTCCAAGCATGCAAAGCACAGTGTTTGTACCTAGGAAAGTACGGTTCTTCCCCCAGATAGTGCAGTTGTTGCTGTGTGAAATGGGTTGACGTTAGCACAATGTCAACCAAAGAATGCCACCAGGTAATGAGAATGGCACTGAATGAATACAAGTCACCCTCACTCAAAGTCTGTGCTGCTTTGGAATGACAAATGAGGAGGAATCAGACCAATGTTTCACCTAGCTCACTACCATCTATTCCAAATGACATCAGCTCCCAAAAACATCAGGCACAGAAATCCTTCTCAACCCTGCTACCCAAAAGCCTTTCAACTGGAGAGCCCACAGATTGAACTCAAGGTCTTGTGCCTGCGTAATTCAAGTGCTCTGTACCACTGGGTGATGGCCCCTTTTCAAGTCTTTTAACCAGCAAGCTATACTAATGGGAGTAGAACTAGGCATTGCTACTGGACTCACCCAGGAGTTTTTGCTGACCCTCTCTTACCTACCTCCCCCTACCATGGGGAGAACAGCAATACAGTTGCATTCTAGGAATTAGGGCTTCCAGAAGGCAGGGGAAGTATAACATGCAGGTTGGCATGAACCCTACAACCAAAAAAGGGGAGAAAAACACAACCCTGCATGAGAAAGGTAACCAAAAAGGTGGAATAAAGAAAAAGGAAGTAAAACATAACTATGCATGTAGTTCAAATGTACAAAGCATCAATATATAGTTTAATAATACAATCAGAAGTGCTGAAATATAATTTAAAAACAACAATCCTGTGTTTCAGCACATAAGTACTAATCTCAATATAAAGACAAATGTCCATTTACATAAATACAGATTTAAAAGTACATATTATCTCCACATGCAAGAACCAATACCAAATGCATTTTGAACCCGGCCTTCCTCAGTGGTATAAGTCAAACTGACCACTCTGTTAATTTAACAATAACATACAGAAAACTGACCATACACAGTGGACCTAAAATGAAGGGGGAAATGAACAATAATTATCTGTATGTCTGATGAGAAACAAAATTAATTTAAAATTTTGAAATACATGGAACTAGGATAGCTACCTTACTCACACTAGGATGTACACCCGTGGAGTAAGTGGTTTCAAATTTTCCTATGATATAACATGGGCAACTCATTAAGATACAAATTATTTCCTTTACCAATGGGTATAAAATGCACATAAAACATGTAACTCAGCAATTGCAAATTAAAAAGTCTCCTTATTGGTTTAGAAAAACTAAATACGATAATATTTACCTTCCTAGGTCCAATCAGAAATGCTCAAAGCTCAAATGGCGTGCTCAGGTACAACTTGAAAAGAATCAGCCTCATAGTAATCCACCCCCCTAAATATATGGAAAGTGTGGGGGTGGGGAAAATGTGATGCAACAGAAAAAAATGACACAGAGGTACTCAGTGGCACCTGAGAAAGGAAAATTGCATCAGCCTACTTGCACACCTCCATCTCAAAAAGCAGCCAAGTCCATCGGACACACAGCCAATCGATTTCTTCATTCAAACCTCTTGGCACCGGAGAATCCAACATAAAGAGCTTCTAGTGTCCTGGCCCCACTGCTGGACCTCCTGATGGCACCTGGTATTTTTGGCCACTGTATGACAGAGTGTTGGACTGGATGGGCCATTGGCCTGACCGAACATTGGCTTCTCTTATGTTCTTATGTTAAGATCAGAAGGACTCCCTTTTCTTCAAAAGCTGAATTTGTTGTGAAGAGTGCACTTGCAGCTTGTCTATGACCCAGAACTTAAGGTCCTTATTTGTATGTTGCAAGGACATAAAGTCCTTCACAAGCGGAGCCAGCAATCTTTGCTGTCTGGTGCAGCTTCTGTGTTCAGATATTCTCACTTTAACGAGCTGCGTTGTCATTCCCACATACAACACATTACACGGGCACTGTATACAATAAATGACCCCTCTATAGTTACAATTAACATAAGATCTAATATAGTGACTTCTAGTCTTTGAAGAATTTTGAGATACATTGGCTTTAGGTCCATTCTGTGTATGGTCAGTTTTCTGTATGTTATTGTTAAATTAATGGAGTGCTCAGTTTGACTTACACCACTGAGGAAGGCCAGGTGCCTAAACGTGTTTGGCATTGGTTATTGCATATGGAGACAATATGTCCCTTTAAGCCTGTATTTATGTAAATGGACATTTGTCTTTATATTGGGATTAGGTACTTATATGCTGAACCACACAACTGTAGTTTTTAAATTATATTTTAGCACTTCTGGTTGTATTATTAAATTATATATTTGTACTACATGCATAGTTATATTTTACTTCCTTTTTCTTTGGCATGAACTCTACTTGAAGGAAGCAACTTCAGAAAGCCTAAGTGATTGCTTGGTAACTGCCTACACTTGTGTTCATGGGCAGGAACAGAAGTAACAAGAGGAAGCATATATCCTCTATGCCTACTGATGGTTTTCAGCACTAGCCAAACTGTGAAGATGAGATAGTGGCAAGTGTTGGTGAGGAAAAAGCAGGAAAGAGGAGACCAGTCCATATCCCAGCTAATGCTGACACTGGGTTCTGTTAAGCCTTCAAGTCACAGTGGCATGTCTAAACATAACAGCCAGAGATTTTAATAGATGGCCCACCCTCAAGAATCTCCCTTATAAATAAAAGCCGAATGGTGGTGGCACTTCTCTAGAACATTCCACACGCTCCAAAATCAGTTCGCTCTCTGATCTGTCATTCAGAGGGTCTCCCTATCCACTGGCTGCTTTGCCTGAGTCCTGCCTCCAACATTCTAAACATTTTGCTAATCCTCTCCCCCCCATAGCCAGTCAGAACACAGAGGTTATTTGCATATGCAGCCTCATTGGCCTTTGCCTCGGAACACAGAGGTCGTTTGCATATGCGACTTGATTGGCTTTTGCCTCTAACATTCTAAACAGTTTTGCTGTTCTGAGGTAAAATGTGTCCAATCTCCAGGTGAGGGCTGGAGATCACTCAGAATTACAACTGCTTTCCAGATGGCAGAGATCAGTTCCCCTGGAGAAAATGGTGGGCTCTGTATCCTTATATGCTGCTGAGGTGGCCCCCATATGACAGCTAATGTGACATAGTAGTCAGGGCTTCAGAGCATGGGAGAGGCTGCAGGTGTGTGGGTGGTGGAAAGCTGAAGAGGGAGGGGGAAATAAAGGTAGGTTGATGATTGGCTGGGAAGGAGATAGGGTTGCCAACTCCAGGTGGGAAATTCCTGGAGATGTGAAGGATTGAGCCTGGAGAGGGTGAGGTTTCAGGAGGTGTGGGACCTCAGACAGGTACAAAGCCATAGACTCCACCCTCCAAACCAACCATTCCCTTCTGGGAAACCAT
>NW_015159711.1:2953868-2979848 GCF_001447785.1 Gekko japonicus
AAGCCAGTTTGGTGTAGTGGTTAAGTGCATGGACTCTAATCTGGGAGAACCGGGTTTGATTCCCCACTCCTCCACTTGCACCTGGCTGGATGACCTTGGGCAAGCCTTAGTCAGCTGTTCTTGAAAAAGAGCAGTTTCTGTCAGAGCTCTCTCAGCCCCACCTACCTCACAGGGTGTCTGTTGTGGGGAGGGGAAGGGAAAAGAGTTTGTAAGCCGCTCTGAGACTCCCTTGGGTAGTGAAGGGCAGGGTATAAATCCAATCTCTTCTTCTTCTACCACCCTAACCACAAAACAAGAAGCACCAAAACATGCAATTTTAACAAGAAAATCAGCAAGCTTTTAAATTAAAATTACCAAAAAACAAAACAAAACACAATACTCCTATACACAAGCACAAACACTAAATACAGTCTCTAGGCCACTGGCAAAGTGAAGTGATTCAGCACATAACACAAGACCACAGGCACCCAGTAGTTTCAAAAGCTTGCATATAAGACAATGGCTGTTACATAAATAAGATAATGTGTAGCTGGGAGGGGGGGGTACTGTATTTGACCAATATGTACTTCTAAGCTCAGAAGCACACAACAAAAGAGTGGCAATCCCCCCCCCCCCCTGTAAATGCCAGAGCCTTTGAACTACTTACCCACTGGCATTTTAACTGAGTCAGCAATCAGGGATTTTAATTTCTGAAGACCGATCACTGCAGTTGGCCTTGATTTAATTTCCAGCAATAAATTACTTTTATGCAGGCTTCGGCTCTGCTTTAAAAAAAATTACTCACAGAGGCCAAACATTGGGAACATTTGAAAAATAACTTTTATGGGAGAGCTAGAATTCATATTTGAAAGGCTGTCATCCTACGGCAACAAATGGTAACAAGGGAAGGGCCTGGCGTGAGTCAGCAGAAGTGGGCGGCACGGCCAGGAGAGTTAAAAGCAGCACTAAGGAGAGACAAAGAAAGAACAAAAACAAAAAGGAAAGGACTGAGGAGCTAATCATTTCTGGCTCTCAGAACCTGCTTTAAAACCAGTTGTTATCAGCTGCTGTGACAAGAACACACTGAAAAGTCTAGATTTTTTTTATATAGCTTTCTAAGTTTCCCCTCTTTGGTGCCCCCATGAGCAAGGCAAAGTTAAGAAAGCTCACTTTAAAAACCAGCACAATGCCGTTCTCGACAGACCCTTGCAACTAAAAGCACATGGTTCTGGAAAAAGGCTAAAGAAACGAATTAAATCTCGAAACTGGACCACACAGTCTGCACACACACACACACACACACACACACGTCAGCTGATTGGAAGCATCCAAGGGAAAACTCTGTCCTGCATTTCTAGACCATTATCACTCCACTCTTCTCAGTCTGTTGCTTGCCCATTCAGCCAAAATAGTTCTGAAAAGGCCATTTCACTTGACCGATGAGAAGACGTGTAATGGAAGTGAAGGATCTCCAGATGCAAGAAGCTCGACACAATCAATAAAGGGCTTCAAGTCAGAATCTATTTTAGGTTTGAAATATGCAAATCGTAACGGCGCATTAGAAAACAGCCTCTCAACTGAGAACACACCAAGAGCTGAAGCCGCTCTCCAACCTGGAGCTCGCAACCTAGCAGGCGAGCTGCATCTGACAAGCCTTCCACCTACACCCACACTCCTTCCTGCTCTTGCATGCACAGCAAAGCATTTCAAGCCCGTCTGCTTTCACAGCAGAGGCAAGCTGCTTACTAAGCATCTTAGCATATTTACAAAAGTCCTTCAGCATCTCTGATCAGATATTATGTAAAACTAACCGTCAGAGACAGATCCATTTCATAACAGGGAAGACGGATATTCCCTTAAGGAGCCCTTTTTTTTTCTTTCCTACCCAGGCAATGGGCTTATTAAGGTAGCACAATCAGGTACCCAAGCCAAGGTCTAAAACCTTTACTCCACACGTTATAGCAAGATCCTGCAAAGAATTAATGTTCTTATTTTCTGTCTCTGAGACAGGATTATGTACAGCCAGTTGAGTGCTTCACCACCTCTGGGCCATGTTGACCCAGGACCTCTGCCGTTACCATTCCAGCAGAGTGAGAGTATACCCTGGAGAGATATCCGCCCAAGACCTGCCCAGCAGAGCCCTGGTGAGTAGTGACTATTTTAGGGGCTGAGTAGCATGGCCTCCATTGCAGACTCCGGCAGGATGGCTTCTGATGCTGCTGGACCATTGCCAGCAGACATCTTGGCTAGATTAACCTCTCCCTGGTCCTGCTGGTCCTCCTCAGCTGGTAGCCTCTACTCCTTGGGCTCCTATTCTGAGGACTCTGACTGTGAATTGCTGAGCTGGTCAGCAGGGGTGGGTGTCACGAAAATAACGAACAAAAAATGACTAGGTGACGTGCGTGAAGGTCCAAACAATGTAAGCCCCTAGTGTAGGCTCATTAAAATAAAATGATTACCAGAGAAACCACTCAACCCATCTTCCCCCATGTTATTTATTTTCACTCACACCCTCTGGCAATCTGGTATCCAACACCAGAGCTCCACACACACTGACAAATACAGGCCTCCTACATATACTTCCATTTCTGCCTTAACTGTTTATTTCACAGTTTGGTGAGGTTGACCCTCAGACTCCAAGTATGCCTTGTTAGACATTATGAGCAGCAGCATAAGTAAAGCTAAAGGTTCCCCTGCTCGAAAGCCAGTCGAATCCGACTCTAGGGTTGTGGTGCTCATCTCAGTTTCAAAGCCGAAGAGCCAGCACTGTCCAAAAACATTTCCGTGGTCATGTAGCCGGCATGACTAAACACCAAGGCGCACAGAACGCTGTTACCTTCTCACTGAAGTGGTACCTATTTATCTACTTGCAATTTCTTGCTTTTGAACTGCTTGGTTGGCAGGAGCTGGAACTAGAGACGGGAGCTCACTCCGTCATGCGGCACACTCGGGTCTCGAACTGCTGAACTACCGACCTTCCACAGCCTGCAGTTCAGCGTCTTAACCACTTGAGCCACCGCAGCTCCAAGCAGCAGCATATTAGCATATAAATACCCTGCACAGCACCCCAGGTAGCATCCTCCTGTACTAGCATGCAGATTCACCTGACAACCTTTAAGAAGCCACCTGACAGCTAATCCTCTCTCGAACCATTATAATAATGATCTCTCTCAACACTCGAAGAAACAAGCCGCGGAAGTATTTGTTTAAAGCACTTATAAATCCTTACATAACACCTGCAATTAAAAATGATGCTGTCATCCTGTGTGACAATTTTTCTTTGATAGTCATCATGTGCCTGAGATTTCCTTCACATTGCTACCTACGAAGTCATAGTATCAGCAGGGCAGTTGGTGCCACAGAACTCTTAATCCTAGAGCAGGGACTAAAAGAGAGCATCAAACTGAATCCGCTCCAATGTGAACAATTTAAAAAAATATGAATTAACCATATGAGGTCAAGACACATGCAGGATAGTCATCATTCATATAATAATATTAGCACTGGTACTGATGTTTTTGATTTCCTGAACAAAAATGTTTTCAGCATTATCTTCAGTACTTGATTATTTTAATACTCCCAAATGATGTTGCAAGCAATTATTATTTTATAGCATGGTCAGGCTGTAAGGTTTTTGTAACAACTAATTAGGCAATAAAACAGCAATTGTCACTAAAATGTAGACAAAGAACCACAGAAACGTGGGGCTGCAATAGATAAAAAGATCAGCAAGATTACAGGTGGTCACTTCCTTTTGAACTCAAGCATTAAAAAAATGGTTAAAAATTTTTATCACAGTAAACCACAAGAGCTAGAGAGTGACATTTCTGTGATTCATATCACATTGCTTATTAGACATCTCATTCTATTGATTGCCATCAACGGTTTCAGCTTATTCTATCTGAGGAGGTGGACAGGGTCCTTGGACATTTGAGCCCTACCACCTGCTTGTAGGACCCTTGCCCTTCCTGACTACTTAAATCTGTCAGAAGGAGGGCTGAATGAGTGGGTCCAATGCCGCCTTGAGAAGGGGGTGGTAGCCCCAGCCTTGAAACAGTTCTAAACAAGCCTACCCTGGACCCAAGAGATCTCAATAACCATCAACCAGTCTCAGAACTTCCATTAAAAAAAAATCACAGTGATCGAATCAGAAGGGCAATTTCAACTTTTCCTGGATGAAGCAAATCGTTTAAATCCCTTATAATTTGGTTTTAGGCCTGGTTGTGGGGCTGAAATAGCCTCGGTCACCCTGGTGGATGATCTGTGCCAGGAGATGGACCGAGAAGATAAGATTCTGTTGATTCTTCTGCACCTCTCAGCAGCTTTACATACCATAGTTCACAATATCCTTCTGGACTGGCTTTCCAGGCTGGGACTGGGAACCAGAGTTTGGCAGTGGTGCCAGTTCTACCTTTAGTGCAGGTTTCAGGTGGTGCAGCTCAGTCCTTTGGCCTGTGGAGTCCCACAAGGCTCCATGATCCCTTAATGCTTTTCTACACGAGACTGCTGAGTGAGGTCATCCGGAGATTTGGGCTGGATTGTCCCCCCCCCTATGGAGATGACACTCAGCTCCATCTCGTGCTTTCAACTGATCCCCAATGAGGCTGCAGCAACTCTGAACCACTGCCTGAAGTCAGTTTTGTAGAGGACGCAGGCTAATAAACCAAAATGTAATCCCAACAAGACAAATGTGCTCCTGGTGAGCAAAACGTCTGACCCAGGATTAAAGGTGTCACCCATTCTGGATAGCGTTGAAGGAACAGGTCTTTAAGTGCTGCAATGCATATGGACCTAGGCCTACTTCTAAAGCAAGTTGCAGCTGTGGCCAGGAGCACCTTTCATTAGCTAGCCAACTGTGGCCTTTACTGGGCAGAGAAGATCTGATCACTACGGTACATGCTCTGCTTATGTCTAGATTAGATTACTGCAATGTACTCTATGTGGGGCTGCCCTTGAAAAGAGTTAGAAACCTTCAATTAGTGCAAAATGCTGCAGCCAGGGTGTTGACTGGAGTAGGCTGTAGGGACTATACCACCAGCCTGGTCCATCTACACTGGCTCCCAAATAGGGATGGGCACGAACCTCATTTTTGCAGTTCAGATCATGGTTCCTAACTGAACCATGAATCAAACCGAATGGATATGCCTGTGCCAAACCGAACTGTTCGTATAGGTTCGTGGGCCATCTAAAGTTTAAAATCCTGCTTTCTGCTTCCCAGGAAAGTGAGGGGGGGAGCAGAAAGCAGGGGTTTAAATGGCTCTGCTCCCTGCAGCTTCAAAGACTTCCCTTCCATCTTTCACCTGGCCATGCCCAGCAGCCTGGGGGTGAAGGGCCCCCAGGAAGGCACTTCACCCCTTCAATTTTAACCCTCCTTTCTGCTCCTTGCAGCTTTTCCTAAGGAGCATAAAGCAGGGCTATTTAAACCCATTTTCTGCTCCCAGCAGATAGTCACAGGGATTAGAAAGCAGCAGTAGTTTAAATGGGTAAACCCCCTGCTTTCTGCTCTTCACGTACTATTACGAACCACCATGAATCGCACCAAAATTCGTGGTAGGTTGTCCCAGTTCTTCAGTTCACAAGCTCTGGTTCGAGAACCCCGAACAAGCCAACATTGTGCCCATCCCTACTCACAAATTCGGAGGCTGCAGCTGGTGCAGAATGCGGCGGGCAGGTTGTTGGTGGGTGCCCCTAAATGGGAACACATCCAACCTGTGCTGAAGGCGCTGCACTGGCTGCCTATAGCGTACCGGATTCGCTTCAAAGTGCTGGTGCTCACCTTTAAAGCCCTACATGGCCAGGGTCCAGCATACCTGAGGGACCGCCTTTCCCTATATAGGCCCCAAAGAGCACTTCGGTCGGGGTCACAACACCGCCTAGTGACCCCGGGCCCTAAAGAGGCCATGCTAGCTACCATGAGGGCCAGGTCCTTTTCGGTAGCGGCTCCTACCTGGTGGAATGAGCTCCCGGAGGAGATCAGGGCTCTGCGGGATCTTTTACAGTTCCGCAGGGCCTGCAAGACGGAGCTCTTCCGCCAGGCTTTTGAGTAGGAGCCACCGCCGCCACTACCACCACCGCGTAACTGCAGAGTAGGACCGCCGGGTTGGGCCAATGGAGTAAATGGAACATTGCAGCCCATGGCATCCCCCCCCCCTTCTGATCTGCTGACCGCCTCCTGATATGCAATGGGGAGTGTGTAATTTCAGTCTTTCATGTATCCTGTTAGTTGTACATTTTTAGCTTCAGTTGTTTTAATATGTTCGTTTTTATTGCACTTTGTGCCTTGTAAGCCGCCCTGAGCCCGCGTGCGGGGAGGGCGGGATATAAATGGAAATAAATAAATAAATAAATAAATGAGCTATTTCTGGGCCCAATTCAAGCCCTATATGATTTGGGTCCAACATACCTGAAGGACCAGCTATTCCCTTATGAACCGAACCAAACCAACCACTATGGTCATCTCCTGAGGCCCTACTTTAGGTATGGGATTAGGTGAGTGGCAAGCCAGGAAAGGACCTTCTTAGTTGTAGCACAAAAACTCTAGAACTCTGTTCCCTTCTGCTGCCATCTTCTGCCAACAGATGAAGAATATTTTTGTTTTGCCCGGCATTCTCTCGGTAATCCCTCCTTCCTGCTTAATGTTTTAATTGTCATTTTAATGTTTTTGTATGTGTTTTAGCTCTTGTTTTAATTGTTTCAATGGTTAAGATGTAATATATATGTTTTTAATTTGTTAACAGCTTTGGTGGACCTCCAAACTCAATGTATATTAACGCAAACTTAAAATCATTGCACTGGTGGCTGACTTGCTTTTCCATTCAATTTAAGAGGCTATTAACCTTCAAAGACCTTCAGAACTTGTGACCATCAAATCTAAGGGAAGGTCTCTGCCCATATATGTTTGAATGCTAGCTCCATTTTTCATCCAGACTTGCTGGCTGTTCCACACTCACTCAAGGCCATATGAACTGTTTCTGCCTGGTATAGGGCTTTTTCTGTGGCTGCCATTTTTTTATGGAGACACCTCCCTGAAGAGGTGAGGAAGGTACTCACTCGCTTCAAGGTTTCCATATAAACTATATAAAACTTAGTTAACTTACTTTTATATAGTGGTTAAGACATGTTGACTCCTGTGGAAGAAATGTATTTTCAACTCAAGAGATTAAAATGAAAGCTGGTATTCTCTTGGGTCCCACTGATAGTTCTCTGGCTACTATCAACAGCTCTGGTCCCTGGATGCAGAATGGCCACCACTATAACCTAAATTCTCCATACCAAAACTCTCAGAAGCAATAAAAGCACAAATTGCGTACTGTCTCGCAACTGAACATATTAGAGTGCCCACTTCCAAAAGGTACATATAGACATAACATTAAGAAAAAGAGAAGCTAGCCGAACACACTGGTCAGATGTCTGCAACAATTGCTGATAACCAAAAAATAAAGTAAGCAAGGAGTTCAGAGACATAGATTTTCCTCTCCATAGGTAAATGTCTGTTCCCTAAAGGCAGCATTTGAGGGGTTATCAGCAAACATGGTATACTCATGCCTTTTGGGGACATAATCAAAACAAAGCACAGAACTCAAAACACAGATTCCAGCCTACCATTATAAACTACACCAGGTATTGACGAATTTTCTTCAAGCATTACGAGCCATCTTAAAAGTTCAGGGGCCAGACTTATTTTTCAGCATTCAGGGTTTTATATTATTTATGAACATACTTTCTAATTATTGCTACTAGTGGTAGTGGTAGTAGATTTATTGTATTTAGCCATTGGCCATTACATTATTGCTACCACAAAACCTAATCCTAAACTCTTCACAATTTCTTGTCAGTTTTAAAGCTATTAGGAAAAGTATTTTACACGGTAGATTTGATTTAAATCAAATCAATTTAAATCACGATTTATATCACTAGTCAATAAGACTCTATTTAAATCATGGTTTTCTACATAAAGGCTCATTCTTGCTGGTTGTTAATACCTTAATATTTACAACCCAGATGAAGGTTTCATTTTTAGAATAATAACTTTTCATGTTAGTTTTACAGTTAAATTAGAAAATTAATGATTGGTTATTTACCATTTGAAATAGCTCACCTTGTAATTATTTCATAATTATCTATCTCAAGTTTAAAAGGTTAATCATTCATATTTGGACAATTTTTCTGCTGTTCTTTACTTAAAGGAGAAAAATAATACTTAACAATAACATTAATCATTTAAATTGTTTTATTTAACTGAAACAATAACCTCATAGCAGGGGTCATTTGGGGGGGGACGCGGGGGGACGCCATCCCCCCGGGTGAGGTGCGGGAGGGCGGGGCCTGGAGCTCCCTGCTGGTGCCCGCTGGAGGTCGCTGCTGGCTGTGGGGAGGACACACTTCCAGTGATGTCAGGGGGTGTGGCATATGCTAATGAGTTATGCTAATGAGTCCCCCTAGCTCTTTTTCTACGAAATGACCCCTGCCTCATAGCATATATATCCTTGTACTTGCTTAAACTTCCATGAAGCTACATTCACAAAGATCTCAAGACTTCTGGAGTAGTCTGCTCAAAAGAATCACTTTCATTTGTACTGCTTGCCCCTCCCTCCTCACACTTAGCTCTTAACATCTCCTTATCTGGACCGATTCCACCCCAAATAATCTTCTATTCATTGAACTTCTTGAAACTTAGTACTTAAGAGGTAAGGGGTTGATTCTGTGTACATATTCTGTGTACTTATATTTACATTGTTAGCCGCCCTGAGCCCACCACGGCGGGGAGGGCGGGATATAAATTTAATAAATAATAATAATAATAATAGATTTGCAGAGAACAATAGGATTTCTCTATATGTTCATTTTAAAACATTGTTTCTGCAGACACAAATTCACAGTTTTGAGAACTTCAAAACCAACCATGATGGTATCTTCTATTACCCAAAATAATCTTACAGAAACCTCTGGGAAAACATAACATTGGGTCCCTAATGAATGAATTAACAGAGTTCATTTCCAATTTTTTTAAAAAATGCATGAATATACAGTCTCATAGTGCAATATACAATAATTTAAAATTCTTATTTCATGATGAAAACCCTTTGGGATATAATGTATCTTAAGCAGAAAGTTATCTTTGATTTTCCCTCAAAAAGTATTTTATCAAACAAAATCCAATTTAAATTTTAAAAAATCCAATTAAAAATTTTAAAATCTGATTTTAAAATATTTTTTAATCATTGATTTTTAACCATTCTAGTATTGTAGTGTATGAATAAATATTGGGTAACCTTGGTTGTCATCACAACACAAAGCTAACCTCCATCCCTCACCTAAATAATCTTTGTACTTCTACTGAGAATCATCAACACTTACAATAAATGACCACTGAAAATATCAGGCACCATGGTGCCTGAGATTTGTCAAGCCCTGCACTATACATTCACATACAGACCAGGTTATTTCCAGCAGCATTTGTATACACGTCTACGAACTGGACACAACAGAGTCTCCCGATTTTGACCAGATAAGATATCACAACCAAATGGCTTTTGAGGCAACTTACATTTTAAAAAACCTCTGTATAAATAGCCAGCAACATTTAAACTGAGAAACAGAAAAATCAACTACTGTTTATTCAATAAAATAATGCAGAACTGAAAGGGGGGGAAACCCAAACACATCCTGAAGAGAGAGCATACTTCCTTCATGTTCTACCACCACTGATCAGTGTTCAGGTAATGAAAGTTAAACATTACTCAAAACCACTCACACAGCTAGAAAACTCTAAAGCTTGAGACTATTCGTTGCGCTGACCTCCCCAACTCAAGCTGGAAGTCACTGTTTGCTATGTAAAAACACCATACGTATTCCACACGCTTAGGTTTCCCAACATGGTGCCCATGTGTGCTATGGCACCGGCCAGCTCCTTTTCTGATGCCTGACAAGTGTTTCTGGAAAGTGGGTGGGGCTGGAGGGGGTTTCTGCCCATCAGGGTTTGCTTTGACAGAGATCAGGCTAGAAAGGCAGAAAGCTACAGATAGTAAAATAGCCAATTAACTTGCCAGAGAAATAATTCATATGCAAATTGGAATAAAATAAGTTTTACAATCCGGGAAGAAATCTCTTCCTGTGAGAAAGGCAGACTATAAATAACATAAATAAATAAATAGATAAAATATTCTCCTCAGCAGAGCATTCCAGTGGGGAAGACAAGGTTCTTAACCATGTCAGCAAGAAACAGCAGGACAGCACCAAAGGTGTCCTTCAGAGCCTTGACCTTCCCAATCAACATTACTTCTGTCTCATGTGGATCCAGTTTCAGCTTTCTTATCCTTAGCCACCCAACTACATCATCCAGGCATCGGTTGAGAGACCATAGGATCACCAGGTGATTTGGATAAAGAAATGTAGAAACAGGTGTTATCAGTATATTGATGATACCCTACACCAAAACCAAAAGTGATCTCTTCCTAGGGCTTCATGTAGAGACTGAATAGCATGGGAAACAAGATTAAAACTTGTGGAACCTCACAGGGCAGGTCCCACACAACTTTCCAAGTCCTGTTCATAAGGAATTAATGAAACCAATCTAGAGCACATCCCTTAATCCCTACTTCTGTGTCCAAACATCTCAATAGGATGGCATAGTCCACTGTGTCAAAGGCTGCTGATAAGTCTAGTAATAGCAGCAGGAAGGCATAGCCTTTGTCTACATTTAGATGGAGGTTATCCACTATGGCCACCAGCTCTATCTCCATTACACAGCCCAGCCTGAAATTAGACTGAAAGAGGTCTAGAGCAGATGATTTATCCAGGAAGGCCTAGAGATGCTCTGTGTTTTCCCCCCATGTTATTTTGCTAAGGAAGGCAATAAGTTTACACACACACACACACACACCCCATAAACACACAAACTGTTGTCTCACCTTGTCCTATGTCACAGAGAATTCATATAGTTACTGCTTGGGTTTTTATGCTACCCTCTACAAGAAGCCCAGCAGGGAACAAAATAAAGTGAACAATGAGAACATCAAGGAGGAGACTGAGATTCCAGCAAACATCCTTCCTTACTCACTGTAAAGCCTGAATTTCACCTGTAGTATTTTCAGAAGATGCTTGGGTTTTGGCAGGTCTCCAAAACAGAATCCATGGAATGGACCTAACCTATCAAGACTTGAATCAAGCAATCTTAAGTGGTGGCATATGCAGGGCCAAGCTTTTGAAGGCTTGTCATGGAGGTGTGAAACTTGCAAAGGAATTAATACCACTTCCAGGCTTTAAAGAAGCCCATGTATAACATAGTACAGTTTCTGCTTTAGGGCTAGGAGTGCATCAAAGCATTTGCTGTTAGTTCTCATCAGAAGAAAGGCAGGATCACTGTCTTCTGTAATTGAGGGTGGGCTGACTCTTAATGCCATCAAGGAAAGGAAAGTAATCCTTAAGCATCAAAGCCCCTTTTATGTTACAGCTGCTGGCCTCAGATGAACACTGGAGAACTTTTTTGGAGCACTGCCCCCATTTTTGTTAGCATGTAGAAGAGATCATGCCTCAGTGCTTGAATGTGTCTGGAGATGTGAGAGGGTAGGATTACATATGGTACTGCAAGGCTGAGATGTGGACTGTCTTGAATTTAACACCAAATTTTCAAGGCTCATTTGATGTTTGTGGCAATAGGGCCAGATGTTTCTGTGCTGCACACTATTTATGAGATAGTTACACACGTATATGGAGCTAGAAAGTTGGTGCTGGGTGGCTTTTGACCATATGACAAACGTTTGCAGCAATGACTCTCTTTTTCTTCTTTTTTTTGAAAAACCAAACGTGTATTTTGGAATACAAGTACAGTATGGAGAGAAGAGTCTCCTCTCAATAGGGGAAGAAGGGATCAATCAGGTTGGGGGGGGCAGTGCAGCGGATAGGCTCAAACTTTAGAGTTTTCTACTGTGTGAGTGGCATTGGGTAATGCTTAACCTTCATTATCTTGAAAACTGAGCAGTTGTGGTAGAACATGGAGGAAGTAAGCTCTCTCTTCAGGATGCACTTTAACGCATTTGGGTTTCCCCCCTTTCAGTTCTGTATTATTTTACTGAAAAAACAGTAATTAATTTCTATGTTTAGTCGGCTGTTTATGCTGGATTTTTTTAATGCAACTTGCCTCAAAAGCCATTTGTCTGAGATATGTTATCTGATCAAAACAAAGAGACTGTGCTGTGTCCAGTTCATAGATTTGTCTCTGCATTTATCCTGCAACCACATTTTAATTGCACTTGCACAGTAGGCTTAGCAGCCCCCACATGTCTGCACGGCAAAAGGCCATCCACATGGGAAGACTGCATGTGGAGATATGACCCCAACCATGCAGCCAAGACCAGGGTAAGACGCAAAGGCAACTACTGAAATCCACCTGAAATCATTGCTAGCTGAAAAGCAATACTGAAATTCTTAGGCCTTTACTTTGCTACCTAGCACCTGAGGGGGGGGGGGAAACCAGAAGCCAAAGAAAGAGTCTAAGACAAGGGAAATGAGCTAGAAGAGAATAGAACACAGCAGAAAAGATAGTGAAGAAAGGATACTCAGTTTAATTTTAAGGAAACTGACTTTCCCTAGCAACCAATCTCAGCTACTTTAGTAGGCAGCAAAGACCCAACAGTGAAGAAAAACATTCCTCAATGATATTCTGCACAACTTCAGAAACAGACAAGACCACAGCTGCTATACCTGCAGTTAGCCTTTTTAACTAGGTTAATAGGACAATCCTCTCTTCATTTCTTTAAGCTATCGGAGAACCAATGTAACAATTATGTAACTGCCTGGCTGGCACAGCCAATCTGCATTGCCGTAATTCTGTCAGTGCAGGAAAGCATACAAGGAACAGATCACATGGAACCCAGCAGTTGTAGTGAAGATACGTCCATCCCTGCATGTCTCCCCCTCCCAGTGTCAGCTGGACATACACTACTGAAAGGGGAGGGGGACTGACTACCTTTATTGATTTGCCTTCCTTTGTTCTCCTTGTAGATAAAGTCCTGATATTGAAACAAGGACACCACATTATTTAAAAAAAAAAAACACAGTCACCCTAGCTAGTTGTATTGATCTTGAGTAGATATTCCCATTTATAGCAATTGGCATGGAAGCCCTACGTTCTGCAGCAACACACAAAAGGGCTGATTCATCTATCATTCTAGCTTCATGAGGAAGTTGAAAGACACAACGACCTCCTGAGATGAACTCGCAAAGGTAATTTTATTATACTTTATACTGCGTGTATATAAGCATAATTTCAAGGGGGTATAGTCACAGTTCTTTAAAAAAACAAGCCATGGTTATCCAATTCTCAATGAAGAATATGGCTACTTTTGCTACTACTTTTTTAAAAAAGCAGGTTTCTAATAGTAGCCATGTAGCTAGTTCAAAAGTCTATCGTACAACAGAAACATGCTGGGCCAAAGGAGAACATCTTACGGCATGGGGCAAGGGTCGCCAACCTTTTTGTCTATGTGGCCATCTTTGAAATTCTAACACAGGGTGATGGGTGCAAACACAACACTGCCACCATGTCAAGTGAAGCCAACCACAAAATGGCTTGCCATGGGAGGCACAAGCAACCACATACACAAACATACAGAGGATGTCCAAGCGCAGGGGACAAGAGAAGTAATTAAAAACACACTGGAAAAGAGTGAGAGAGAATAAAACCAACACTGTGGTGGCAGCTGCAACTAAAGCAACATTATTTTAACCTGCACAGCTGATCAAAAGCCCTGATGGACAGGAGCCCCATCTGAAATCCAGGTGCTCCTGCTTCCAAAAATACCTAGCAGGCACCAGGAAAGGAGCTGGCAGGTGCTACGGCACCCATGGGCACCACTTTGGGGAATGCATATAGTGTTTTTACATGACAAATAAGTGGGAAGCCGTGTTGATTTGAAGCAGTAGAACAAAGTTAGAGCCCAGTGGCACCTTTACGGCCAAAGAGGTTTTATTCAAGGCATGAGGTTTTGTGTGCATGCAACCTTCCTCAGACACACTGTTGGTCTTAAAGGTGCCACTGGACTCTAACTTTGTTTTACATAGCACAGTAACTTCCAGCTTGAGGCAGGCAGCATAGCCAACACTCATTCTGCCATTGCAAACCATAACTCCTAAACTGAATGCAATATCATTCATGGCAGAGCTTTAAATCCTTTGGATGGCCTCTAACCTAGCTGACGGGGTTTATCTGAAGATAAAATAGAGGAACGGAAAACTATATACATAGCCCAGATCTCCCTGGAGAAAAGGCAGGATAAAAACCCAATAAATGAGTAAACTAACTGTTCGGAGAAGAGCATTGGCTTTCTAGGTTTAAGCTGTCTGCTGCTTCTTACCTCTCAAAAAGAAAGCAAAGCCTACTACCTACCTATCATATCTACCTACCTTAGCTTTCCCCCCCTTCTCTCTATATATATATTTTTAAAACCTTTGCAGCAAAGGACAGGTTTTGTATGGTCAAGCACTTGCTGAGGCCCATATAGGGTTGTCTGCAGGCCTGGAGAAAAGTCCTCTGTTCCTTCAGTAGAGGCTTAATGTGGGGAAATGGGCAGCTGAAGCTATTCTTGGCATAGAAGTAAAAAAAAGTCACCTGGTAAATAACATCCCATTATACCTTAGTGATAACACTTTTTTCTCTCTCTCCAGTCAGTGGGCAACCCTAGGTCCATGCCCCAGCATGAGAGCCACTGAAAAGAGCCACCACTAATGCTAAGTGTAACATCAGAGATCCCTTTGGAAGAAACCACAAACAATGACCCTCTCTGAGTGCTTCACTTCTGCCCCATGAAAATGAATGGCAGCTATTCACTGGTGCTGTTAGCATATCATGCCCTCTGCCCTGGTAATCCCAGAGCACTTATCCCCTCCCCAACACTATTACCTAGTGCAGACAGCTTCCTCTGATCCACAGAACCCAATGGCAGTTTCCAATAGTACCCCCATTTCACCTACCCATTATGTATTAAACAAATTCCTTTGCCATCTCTTCAGAATCCTGTTCCAGGTGGCTTACAATTCAAAAACACAATAATTTTAAAAAGCCATAAAAACAAGCATTAAAAATGTTCCTGGGAACCATTTCCTTAAAATCCTCAAGTTTTATTTTATTCACTTCATTTATATCTTGCCTTTCTCCCCAATGGGGACATAAAGCAGCTTACATCATTCTTCTCTAGCCCATTTTACCTTCACTACAACCCTATGACAGTTATCCATGCAACGGTCACCTCGAGATTGGATTACTGTAATGCTCTCTACATGGGGCTGCCCTTGTCTCAAATCCAGAAGGTGCAGCTGGTGCAGAATGTGGTGGCAAGGCTGTTGTTGGGCCTCCCTATGCAGGAACACATCCAGCCTGCACTAAAAGCACTGCACTGGCTGCCTATAGCATACCAAATTCAGTTCAAGGTGCTGGTTCTTACCTTTAAAGCCCCACATGGTCAGGGACCTACATACCTAAGGGACCGCAATTCCCCACATGTTCCCCAAAGAGCACTACATCTGGCCCTTCTGGCCCCCAGGGAAGCCTGGCTGGCTGTGACAAGGGCCAGGGCCTTCTCAGTGGCAGCTCCTTACAGGAGGAATGAGCTCCCGGAAGACATCAAAGCCCTGCAGAACCTTTTACAGTTCCGCAGGGCCTGCAACTCGAAGCTCTTCCACCTGGCCTTTGACTAGGGAGCTGCACTATATATATTTAGGCCCTGGCCCCAATATCAATATCAACAGCAATATTAATGTTGTAGTACAGCCAAATATAGCCCGGACTGCGATGTTAGCTGACTGTATGTACCGTTGAATGCTGCCACCATCGCATACGCACTATCACAGCACTAGCACTTTGTATGTTTTATATGTATACTGTTATGATTATAATATGTTTTTAATTTTATTTAAATCTGTTTTAGTTGTGCAATACTCTATTTTATGGAAGCAGCCATGAGCCTGCCATGGCAGGGAGGGCAGGGGTATAAATTAAATAAATAAATAAATGAGGTAGATTAGGTTGACAGTGTGTCACTAGCCCAGGGTCGCCCAGCAAGATTTCAAGGCAAAACAGAAATTTGAACCTGGTCTCAAAGATCCTACTCCAACACTCAAACCACTACACCACACTGGCTCTTGACAAACAACCAGTATGCAGTATAACTATCCTTCATTCATCTCTAGATTTCCTTTTTTTCCTATTTTGACTTCATGATCAAGAAATCTATAACCACAATCAAGAAGTCCTTTTTCAAACCTGCACAAACATCACTGCATCTGAACCTCAGTTTATAAAATCTAAGACTACAAAAAAAAAGTGTTAACTTCACACTAAAAGCTACACACACACCCCTTGCAGTTCCTTAAAAAGGTGCCCTAACTGGTTTAACTTTGCTTGAAAGGGACTACTGGGTCATGTTACACAGAGCAATAAAGTTTGAAATTTAACCTCAAGATGCATCTACTTAAAGTGACAGCTACAAAGAGTAGATCAACTGTTGGTGTATTATTTTGTTTTTAAATGTCCCTGATCAAACTAAATGTGCCTAAAACAATTTCTCTTCAGTAAAACATTCTAAAAGCCAGCATTAAAATCCCAGCATATAAAAGTCAACAATCTCAGACTGAGGCCTAAGATCAGAGGATTCAGAGCCCAGGAAAATTCTAATTTCATATATTTGACTAGCTAGCCAAGGCAGCAATCCCTGTGAAACATCATAAGTAACTTGCCTGATTTATTTAGTTCATTTTACTTTGCCCTTCCTTCAAGGAGGGCACTGTACATTGCTGTCCCCTCATCTAATTTATCCCCACAACAGAAATATGAGGTAGGTTAGGCTGAGAAAGCATGACAGGTATTGAGCAAGCTAGTTTGAAAAGTGAGGCTCTGAAACCGGGTCTCTGAAATCCTAGTACAACACTCTAAACACCTTACCACCTCTCTCCTATTGTACAAGACAGTACAATAATTCGGGTAAAAAATAAAGCTACCATTTATTACACTAAACTCACAACACACAAAAAGCCAAAAATGCTAACGCTGCACTCACGCTCTTTCCCCGCCTGTATCTACTCAGAGCTTTCTCCCACGTCATGGTATGCATGCTGTTAAAAACAAAACAGGAGGAACCACAGCTACCAATAAGCAAACAAGGACTGGAAGAGTGAAGCAGGGAATGCAGGTGCTGTAGCGGGGGAGGGGGGGTAACTGGAAAGATTCTATATCACAAACTTCAAGCCTTCAGATTCCCCAGACCACTCTTTGCAAGGTTACATCACTTTGGATATCAGCTTTCACAACTGTAAAGTATTCCGTGTTATTCACTACACCTGGTCCTTTGGAGAATAAGCCTACATTATGATCAGTAAGAACTAAATATAATCCCCACACATGCACACTTCATTGTATGAGAAATACAAAGCTATAATGGGTTGTGAGCCAACGTCACATGAATCCTACTTTCAGTGCACATAGTGAACTGACCACAGTTTTTGTTGTTGTCCTGAAAGTTACACAATAAAAAAGCATAAAGTACACGTGTACATCTAGCTTTTCTATTTTGTGGGTTGTTTGTCATGTTCATGTTCTCTTTTTCAGAAATAAAAATTGCAAAGTACTAAGGAAGGAAAATCAAATATTGCTTCATGCTGACGTGATCCTTTTTTCCAAATCCCTATCAGTCTTCCAGTTATAAGGATGCCTGGGTAAATTCTGTACAAAAGGACGCTTAATGATTAGCTACCAGAAGACCAAAACTGCGGCCTTTGGGACTTGGACTTCATTTCAGAAATGGTGTAATAATAATAATCCCATTCTAACTGGAAGATAAAGAATTGTTCTCTTGGAAAAACTACCTTTACTTGTTGACGTCTCACCTTTTGATTAAATGGAAAATACACAGACTCCACTGCACAGTTAAATGCTTCTGCCCCAATTCAGGTAGGATATACATTTCTCCCTTTGCATACACTGACATTTCTGAAAATCTAAAATGCCAGCAGCTGGTTGATGCACGAAGGGAGATTTATGCCCTCACTCTACTGTCCAAAACAGAATTGGGACTGGGGGGGGCGGGGGGGGAGATGAACATAGCATGGCTGCTCAGTGCCTGCTCCTCTGCATAAGGGTCTTACCTTATGCGTGCTTTTCAATTTCACACAAAAAATAAGCCTCGCTTGTGAATTTAATACACACAGCACACACACACACCCCAAAGAGACACACCAAACAAACCAAAGCTTGCGTGGCTACAGCATCTTTACTTCACTCTAGTAAGATTAAATGCAGCTGTCAGGTCAGAGCCTTTTGCACATGTTTTACATTTGTATGATTTCATGTTGACATTTTTCATGTCCATTACATTCTCTGTAGTTGTTTATTTATATTTTAACTTTTTTCCTCCCTGATTTTTTCACAGGCAAATAAAAAGGTCAAAATAAAACTAATCTTCAAATCATGTTTGAACTACCTGTGGAATTCTGTGTAGAGACAGATGCAAGTGTATTCCACCGGTCTTAAAAGCACTACTGCAGCAATCATACCTTCAACACACTATCCTTGCATGAAATGAGAGAAAACTGCATCATCGCCATTTAGAGGAGTGGCATACAGATATTAAATACTACAAGGAAAAAGCCAGTGAACAACAGAAAGTAAGTGTGAGAAGCTCTGTTACACAACTGCCATCAAAAGTGGTCATGGAGCATTGTTTTTATATGACAGGGATGTGAGTGACTGTAGTTGAGCATGTTTATATGACAAAGTGCTATGGCCATTCAGCAGTTATTGGCAATTGAATGCCCCTCAAGCATCCTTCATAATGAAGGGCACTCCACACTGTTTCTTTCTTATGCTGTCTCAGCTTTCCACACATAGAGAGTCAGCAGAATAAGGGCCACAAGGAAGACAGCAGAAGTAACCATTTCTTTAGTGCATGGGGGAAAAGCTCCCATAAGGAAAGCATGCCCATGTACATTTTTGCACTAATTTGGCACTATTTTGTGACAAACTGAATGAAGGTTGTGAATAACAGGCATCCTGTAATCACTGGCACTTTTATTTCACAGTAGGGGAGCGCCAGCACTAAGACAGCAACTTGTCAATGGTACTTCTGGGCTAAATCAGGATTTTAATCGTTGTCCCTGAAGTCCAAAATATAGCATCAACAACTGAACCCTTTTGCCTCTCAACTAACTGGTGGTATTAACTAAAAAATATTTATTACCCAAAGACAAAAATAGAAAATTAACTGTGCTACATATGGATACAGCAAAAAAAAGTTTGCAGAAGTGGTTGCAATGGCCAGGTAAGTAACCTCCACTGTTTGAATATATGATATGCAAAACATCCATTTTCAATTCACTTTACAGAGCCCTAGGTAGCAGAATGATACAAAGGAAAACACTGTCTATTCAAATTTCAGCCAGCTTCATGACATTTTCCCTCCACCCGTTCAGTTAAAACATCAGCAGTCTTCATATCTCACTTGGGATTGTTGGTTCTGCAGCCTTTGGGGTGCTTAATTATTTTTCTGGTCAAGCATGCACATTTTGCTCTAGACTACACCTGAAATCACAAAAATTGGTTAAAACAGGAAATGTTAAACAAGGAAGTGTTAAATAATGCACAAATGCACGTTACAAAAAATGCAACACTCCTTACTGCAATGCACAGCAGTGTCATCTACGGTCTTCCAGCAAACAGTGGTTTTATGCTGTTTTGCTATTATCTTCCTTTGCTGAAAGAAAGAACTAGGCATGGGGAAGTACTGAAGTTGACTGCATGGGTCATGCTCAGTAAAGCTGATCTAGAAGAATAATTGTTATAAAAAAGAGTTGCCAAAAATAAAGAGAATGTGAAGTCAAGCACTGCAATTACAACAGTTCCCAAGTCTTGCTCAAAAATTTCTAGCAGCCATACTGAAATTTTCCATAATTCCCAAAAAACACTTTCATTCTGTACAAAAAAAGTTATCCAAAGTTAATTCTACTGCCTCTTTCCACACAAAGAACAGCTGAAAGACTAGTGTTAAAAACACTAACACATGCTTTGCCAACTTATCTTAGAGATGTTATTCACAACACAACTGGATTAACTGGACCCAACTCAATGAGAAAACCACTGTATTCAGCAACATCGTACTAGTGGGCTTCTTGTACATTTCCTAAAGCCGGCCCACCAAAATACTTTATTGTACATCCATTGCAAAAGGATATGTTTCTTATTACTCAGTGTCTCATGCATACACTCATTTACAAAAAGCAGACTATAAAATTATTTTTAAAACATATAATTGCTTGCAAGGTACATATTTATCCATCCTACTCTCCTTCAAGAAAAAACAATTAAATTGTTTTTCTATACACAACCAAAGAGGAAAGAAAATCACACTTCTGACAGCCTGCTAAAGCTCCTTCACCTTGGAGAGACGAGGTGTAAAATGTTCAGAGCGTCATTTAAACACAGTATTTCATGTGTTACCATGACTCAGCAGCCACGGAAGCCAGGATTCTATTTCTCCAGGCTTTTCACACCCTTCCGCCTGCTGAGATTCTAACTTTCCTTTCAGAGGTATAAGCAGTTTCTCTTGCAGAGGTTTTCTACTGAAAAACTATTTTCAAGTCTACTCCTCTGCTGCTGCTAGGACTAGTACCTACAGCCTAGTGCAAGCTTGGCTTCTTCCGAGACCTGGGAGAACAGGCCTGTTCATTCCCCAGACCCATCCAGTTCTACAGGGAGAGATTACGTAGGTACGTATGTCAATAAAACAACTCAACCACAAGCAGATTTCTCTTATTCCTGGACCCTTTAGCAACTTTCCAGTTTTTCTAAAATAATTCAGAACTAACATTTACAAAAGCCTTGACCTGAATAGCCCAGGATTGCCCACTCTCATCAGATTTCAGAAGCTAAGCAGGGTCAGCCCTGGCTTGTATTTGGGTGGGAGCAGGGGTCATTTCGTAGAAAAAGAGGTGCAGGAGCTCATTTGCATAATTCATTTGCATATGCCACACCCCCTGGCAAAGGGCAGGCATGCTTAAAATGCCTTTCTTTCCCTTCCCCATCTGGGGAAGGGAAAGAAAGGCATTTAAATCCCCCCCCCCACTTCCCCGAGATTCTCCGCAAAAGTGGAGAGGCTCAGGGAAAAAAGGGGGCATGTCTGCCCACCTGCCCTTCCCCTTCCCAGCCAACCCGATGCGGCGGGCTGGCTGGAGAAGGGAAGGGAAGGCAGGCAAACATGCCTGGGTTCCCTGCCCGATCTCCTCCGCGGGGGACCTAGAGAAGATCAGGCAGGGAACCCAGGCATGTTTAGAATGCCTTTCTTTCCCTTCCCTATCGGGGAAGTGGGAGCAGCGTGGGAGCAGCTCTGCAGGCCTTCCCTGGCCTGCCCCCCTCAGTGGGCAGGCCAGGAAAGGTGGGGGGGGCACCCCTGGGCTCCTTACTGCCAGAGTGCCTTTCCGGCACGTTCCGGCAGGAAATGACCCCTGGGTGGGAGACCTCCAAGGAATACCAGGGTCATGATGTGGAGGCAGGCAATGGCAAACCACCTCTGAATGCCCCTTGCCTTGAAAACCCCATGGGGTCCCCATAACTCAGCTGTGTCTTGATGGCACTTTCCACCACCAACATTTACAAAACAAAGTCAGTGAAATATACAGTACTGTGTATATGTACTCTCAGAAAGCTGATGAGCAGAGGGCACAGAGCATAGAAAAGAGAAACCTAGATTCAGCCGTGAAGTTCACTGGATGGGATCTTAGGCAATTCCATTTTAATCTACCCTATGGCTTCTCAGAAGAAAGGCATAAGATTACTGTGCTGAGTTTTTCTTACCTGTGTATAATTTGGGGAAGAAGTAGTATAAAGGGAACAAATCTTGAAAAGGGGCATTTGACTGAACAAGAAAAGATTACTTGAAACCGAGGGCTCTAGGCACAGCAAAATCACTTAGCCGAACAACACTAAAACAATTTATATAGTTTTTGTTACTTACAAAGCGACCTTTAGAGTTTCATTCAGAATCTGTCACTCTAGCTCCAATTTTGTTTACAGAAAACCAGAGACTGCAATATGAGTGTTGCAACATTAGTTCTGCATAAAAAGTGGCTGTTCCCCCCCCCTTGCAACCATTATACAGAAAGCCCCTTCCACATATTTCTTTCAATGGCCAAATGCCTTGCATTCATCTATAAAGTAGCAGCCCTCATAGTGAGTGGCAAGCCCATCTAAATTTATTTCTTAGTCTTCCTCAGCCAAGGGCACTGGAGCAGTAATTTATGAACAAAACAGATGTAAAAGTCAGTATTGGAATTAGAGATCACCCTTATTGAAGATGATTAATATTTGGTAACAAACCTCAGGGGCTCGATAAAGTTGATTTGGGGCTGGATCAAAAGCCGCCAGTCATACACCCCTGCCAGAACACAGGCAAGGTTTACTGCCTAAAGTAGATGGGGCTACACAAATACGGCAATTTTTGGAGCAAACCTACCCGCCTTAAGCAACAACTCCATCGTTGGCGTAAGTTAGACAGAGCTACACAGTCTGCACACCATACTTGCCAACTAAAATATTTTTTCTCCAAGATATCGTCAATATCTGTCTATCCATTTCTGGGCTGCCTGCTGTAGCCTGCAAAATTCCACATCTCTGCCTTCTCAGCACTGTACAAGTGGGATTCTATCACATATTTCATGTAATGCCCAGAAGACACACCCTTTGTGACAGATCCAGTGCCATTTGCAGCACATGCTACAGTGCTCTCCCTTTTTTCTGGATGACTGCTAAGAGAAGGGTCTATTGACAAATCTTAGCATCTGTTATGAATTTGTTCCATTTAATCCCTTGAACTTTCCTTGGGCATTTGCTTTCAAAGGGTACTGAAACATCTCTCTCTGTCTTCGGCAAATTTCCAGCACCAACATCTATATATTATAGTGAGAATGTTGCATGAGCACAAAATCCTTAATTTGATAATTAAACTGCAAATGTTCCACCAGTGTTTGAAGTTGGCAGGGTACATGGGGGCAACAGCACATTCTCACTCACAATTACCAGTTGCTGGAGGTCACGATTCAAAAGATGTCAGCCTATAAAATATTGGGGGGGGGAGTGTTCCCCAGAAAACGAAGCAAAAGGGTTTTGGTAAAATGAGCAGACATAGCCATTTCCTCCTCCACAAAAGTTTATAATTAACCAACCAAGCTAAGGAAGATTCAAATTAGCATTGGCCACATGGTAGCTCATTAAAAGTTCCCAGCCTGCACTGGAAAGGCAATTTTTCTCTCTGGCCCTGTGCCAAGACATCCAACAGGGCTGGCTCCAGGTTTGTGACCTCTGGGTGCAAGGCTCGCCTTTAATGCCACCACTATGTCTAAAATATTTTCAGCCCAATCTGTGTTTAAAAACTCACAAGGTAGCTTACAAAAATTTATTTCACAGTAGTCCAGTTTTTGTTGTCTTGTATGCTGTATGTACTATACAGTTTTTACAGGATGCAATACACTGCTGTGAGTGTTTTGCAATTCCATTTTATTGCAACTGTTAATTGTATGTATCATACTGGCTGCAATGTTTAACTCTGTTATACACCTTGAATCTCAGTGGGAAAGGTGGACTATAAATGAAGTAAATAAAAATACAGATTAAAACCCCTGGCAGCAGTAGAACACCAACAACACAAAGCCCAGAGCAATAAACCACCGTCAATTAAAACAGGAACTTAAAGAGCGGGGATGTAAATTTCATTTTTTAAAGCAAACATTTAAACTAGCAAAACCATAGTGCTTAAATAGTGCAGACATGTTAGGATATTGGAAAGGCCACTCCCGTCCAGCTGTTTTTCTCCTTACATATCTGACCACTCTTCTACTTGTGCCACACAACAATAGAAGCCAAGTCAGAAAGAATCTAGGTGCCAAGCTTTACCTCAGAACCAGGTATAAGATGACAGCCAATAAATTAACAGGTTCATCCTGGCCAATAAGGACAGCAGGAAGGGACCTTTAACAGAAGCCCTAGGGCTCTGCAGCTGGAAGACCTTGGGAGCCCAGCCAAGTCGGGAGCCAAGCCAAGCCCCCAGCCCTGCAGAAAGCAACTCCACTCCTTGCCAAGGCTGCCAAAGCATTCCCACTGCCTTCCTCCTCTATGCCCAGAAGACCCATCCAGGTGCACGAGGAAGAGCTCCAACTGACCCCCCCCCACATGAGGGGTGGGAGCTCCTGGTACTGTAGCGGCAGCACCTCAGCAGCCCAAGCAGGAGGAGGAAGAAGGGTCAGGCTGTTCCCCTCCCCACCCCATCCCAAGGAACTGTTGTCTGGTGGGGGAAGGATAGAGGTGATGATATGTATTTTCTCCCCTCTCCCATTTCCTTCTGCAGTCTCTGACAACTACTGCCACCTTCGGCTCCCCTCAGCATGAACCTGCCTCTGCCCTCAAGGAGGACTTGGTCATCCAGAGGAGTGGGGAGACGGCTGCCCAGAGCAGCCTACCCCTCACCCCACAGCACTCCTCAAAATGACTTCCTCCCACTGTCACACTGCAACAAGCAAAACTGCCTCAGGCTAACAGGCAGACCTGAAAGAGGACTATCCCCCTCCTTTCTCTCCCAGCCTCTTGCCCTGCTGTGTTTCCCCCCAGCCCTGGTATCCTTTCCCTGCCACAGTCCTGCCTTAAAACCACTGCACACAAGGGCGACCTTAAAAGCAACAAAAACTAAGTGAATCAGAAATAATACCAAACTGCAACGGAGCACAAACCTTCTTGCTATAAGATAACATGATGGAGAAGGGGAAATGCATAGCTTGCACTGTTCCTCAAACACCTGTAATCCCAACATTTAACTATACATTACATTTTCCTTGCATCCTCTCTAGGTCCACACAATCAGATGTTCTTTGTGAGATCCATGCTGAGAATTTTCCCCAGGTATATGGGGCCCAATTCCAAACAGGACGGCAGTGCATGGAGAACGGTTATTCAAACTTTTTATTTTATTTATTTTTATTTATTCGGGTATTTCTACCCCGCCCTACCCCGCGAACGGGCTCAGGGTGGCTTACAGAGGCCTAAGCCATACATAAAATTCAATAAAATTCAATAAAATCGCAATCACAACCAATACATAACATTAATAATAACAGTGTGCTATAATTCCAAGATGGTCTACAGTTGGTGCCCACAAGGAATACTCCCTGTCGACATTAGTTATAATAGTTGTTCCCGTTAATCGGCTGATCTTGCTGCCGTATAGTTCATATAATTCACCTCGTCGCCAGGCTTCAAGGGCACTCCAGCTTGATGGTATTTCCACCGTTGGTGGTGGTGGAAGCGGCGGCCCCTATATAAAGGCCTGGTGGAAGAGCTCCATCTTGCAGGCCCTGCGGAATTGCACAAGATCCCACAGGGCCCTGATCTCCTCCGGGAGCTCATTCCACCAGGTAGGGGCCGCCACTGAGAAGGACCTAGCCCTTGTCGTGGCATATTGTGCCTCTCGGGGACCCGGAACCACTAAGTGGCTCATGGTCCCCGACCGAAGTGCTCTTGGGGGTATATACGGGGAAAGGCGGTCCCTCAGATAGGTCGGACCCAGGCCATATAGGGCTTTAAAGGTAAGTACCAGCACTTTGAAGCGGATTCGGTATGCTATTGGCAGCCAGTGCAGCGCCTTCAACCCAGGCTTGATGGGGAGGCCCATCAGCAGCCTAGCTGCCGCGTTCTGCACCAGCTGCAGCCTCCGGATCAGCAACAAAGGCAGCCCCATGTAGAGAGCGTTACAGTAGTCTAGCCTTGAGGTGACCGTCGCATGGATCACTGTGGCCAGGTCTTCGCGGTCGAGGAAAGGGGCCAACTGCCGAGCCTGCCTCAGATGGTAAAATGCAGACCTGGCAGTGGCTGCTACCTGGGCCTCCATCGTTAAGGAGGAGTCCAGGAGCACTCCCAAACTCCTAACCTCTGACGCAGGCACCAAAGGTACCCCATCGAAGGTCGGGAGAGGGAGC
>NW_015159711.1:2980903-3006943 GCF_001447785.1 Gekko japonicus
TAGCTCGCAAAAGCCTCACAGCCTATAGCCAATTCCCTACTGTTTTGTCTGCCCTGTGGCAGAGTTGTTAAGGACCGAATTGTTCTAAATAATTGGGCTGGGCGAGAGCTAGCGGACGCAATCGCGGCTGCATAGAATTCCTTCTTAGCAGCTTTGACCGCCATCTCGTAGGATTTCATAAGCGTCCTGAAGGATGTTCTCGATGCTTCGTCACGAGCTCGCCGCCACCGTCTCTCTAGCCGTCTAAGTTCCCGCTTCATAAGTCGAAGCCCCTGGGTACACCAAGGGGCCAACCTAGTGCGGGGGCGCAGAGGGCGCCGGGGAGCGATCTCATCGATGGCTGCGGAGAGCCGGCAATGCCAGTCCCCCACAAGCGCATCTAATGAGCCGCCAGGGGGTATCGGATCCCACAGAGCCAGCTGAAGCCGTACATGGTCCATTTGGCTCCGCGGGCGAGCTAAAATCTGCTCGCCGCCTAAACGGGGGCGGGGTGGGATGTTCAGACGGGCCTTCAGGGAATAGTGGTCCGACCATGGTACTGCCGTAGCAGTAATCCGGTCCACTGTAATCCCCGCAGCGAAGATCAGATCGAGCGTGTGCCCGGCCTGGTGCGTGGGGACCGATACACATTGAGAGAGCCCCAGTGCCTCCATGGACGACACTAGGTCCGTAGCCCGACTGGAGGCTGCGTCATCAGCATGGACGTTGAAATCACCCAAGACCAGAAGCCTTGGGTGCTCCAACACCCAGCCAGACACGGCCTCCAGCAGGGACGGCAGGCTGCTGGCCGGTGCGTTAGGCGGTCGGTACACTAGCCAGACAGCCAACTTCCCCCCATACATGGTTTTCCTAACCTGAAAAGGCCTTGGGGACTCTATATGCCTGGTTGGGGGGCTCCACATGTACTGACAGGATACACTTAGGTTTCCCCACCTGGGCAAATAGCACCCCCAATGATAATTTCAGGTTGGGAAAATTATATGGGGGAAGGCAGCTTTAGCATCCCCTTCCTGTGAACTGTAGACCTGATCCAAACCAGGCTTGCACATGACTAGGGATTAAGCTTGTGGTACTCACAACACACATCTGAACAAGCGGACCCAGGGAGGATGCAAAAGAAAAGATAATGTATACTTAAGCCTTCAAGTTGCCATTCTCTAGCGGTTTCACTACATTGAACTTTTACACAAATCTTTTGATTCTAATCAAGCACAGCTGGAACATGGAACGAAAAACCTAGTCTGCACAAGAAACATCCAGAGTCCTCTGCTATCCTGTGCCCCATTAGCTCATTCCAAACAGCAAAAGCTGCTTGACCCACAGCCTCCACATATCACCCAAGGCCGATATTACCACAGAGTGTCCATCCTCAGAAGTCCCCGCTGTGACAAAATCCAGAGTTTTCCAGACAGTCCCAAAGCCCTGCCTGCCTGGCAACATAAATGGGCCCTCAACTGCTCTGCTTTCATTCACACAGCAGCGACTGTCTGGAGTCTCTGGCTAGGACCTTAAACCAAGACTGCATTAAGTGGTGAAGCACAGTTCATAGATGCACCCATACCTGGAGAGTGAGAGACTCAAGTTTCAATTTGCCCCCTTAATCTTCATGCCTAGATAGAAATGTGAAAGCACGACCTCAACTGGATGCCACTGCTGTTTGTTAGAAAGCACAAACTGTGACAGCTTTCATGAGATGGGATACCAGAAATCAGTGTTACTGGGACTATAAAAACACAAGGTTGTTTTGCACTCCTGGAAGATTACTCTCCTGCAATCATCCGGAAGCAAAATTTACACTGGGATACCACCCATCATTTAATACTGCAATATGTTTCACACAAAAAATCCAGCAATGCCCATCTTCACTGCATGTTCACTCCGAAGCAAGCCATTTGAAAGTCCTGCTTCTCCCCACAGTTTGTTTTGTAGCCTAATTACCTTCTGTCTCCTGCATGACCAACCATAATATTAACTGTTAATCCCCCACCCAAAAAAACACACCCTGGTAATTAAATGCTGCTTTTTCACTTTGCGAGCAAGACCACTGCTTGCTTTTTATTAACATAATTTCATAGCAGTGCTAGAGAAATAACAAGAGTGGCTTTACTTGCTTGAACCCCTTAGGAGGGGGAAGACAAGAAATAATAATTTTAATAAATAATAAAAGTGAAACAAGGGGGAAGCTCCCCAAAAAAACCAAGACTTGAAAAAGGCTCCTTCATGAATGCTACAGCTAGCCATGCTAAAGAACATAAAGCAATAAAGCTTGAAGCAAAAAAAGAGAGGAAATTTTAAAGCAACAACAGCCTTAAGAAACCCCAATAGGGCTCGCTCTAGTTTTGCATACTGCACAACCTGGTGCTTCAAATGCATTTCAGATTTTTAAAAAGTGAACATATGAAGCTGCCTTATACCGAATCACACCACTGGTCCATCAAGGTCAGTAACATCTACTCAGAAGCAGAAGCTCTCTAGACTTTCAGGCTGAGGTCTTTCACATCACCTGTTAAGTTATCTTTTCCACTGAAGATGCTGAGGACTGAATTTAGAACCTTCTGTATGCCAAGAAGGTGTTCCACCACTGAGCTACAGCCCCTCAGTCCTGGAAAAAGAGAAAGGCATGCGGGGAAACACAAACAAACAGGCTGCCAATGAGATGATCTGGATTAAGTCCAATCTGTGTGATCCATGCAACGGTCGCTTCCAGACTACTGTGACATGATGTACATAGGGCTGCCTTTAAAGACACTTCGGAAGCTTCAGGCAGTCCAGAACGCAGCTGCTAGATTGCGGACTGGGTCTCCCCAGTCTGCACATATAACACCTGCACTGGCTTCCAATGCCAATTCAAAGGGCTGGTTTTGACCTATAAAGCCCTAACAACCTACTGGCGTGACTGCCTCTCCCAGTATGGAAAAAAACCCCTCGTCTCCTTAGATCATCTTTGCAGGACCTTCTACAGGTGCCTGGCCTGTGAACTGCCTGCCTATCAACCACCAGGGCAAGGACACTTTCAGTGGCTGCCCCCTCTCCCTGGAACCAGCTCCCTGGGAAGTTCATGCCCTGCGGGACCTTCTAGCATTCCACAAGGCATGCACTGCTGCTTTGCTTTGTGCAGCCTCTGGTTAGCATTACAAGCCATGGAGCTGGCCTGCAGCTTTAATTGGTTTTATTGTTCTATACTTACTGTAATTATTTGTATTGTATTTATAGTTATTGTATGTTAAATGTTGTAAGTCACCCCAAGCCCCTGTGAGGAGAGGGGTATAAATTAAACAAATAAATAGGTAAGTGAAAAAATCATGACAATTTCCAAACTAAATAACTAGTGTGGAGCACCCACAGTTCTAAACTCACTTAGGGTAGAAGAACATTCCCTGCAAAGCCAATTACAACTACATCTTGTTTACATTTGTGTGATATTTTTTGTGCTGCAACCCACTTTGCAAGCCAATATATAAACACGGAACCAAAGCATAAAACTGTGGCTGCAGATCTCCCCCATCCCCAAATGCCTATGACACATAATTTCACACAACATATCTTTCCACTGAAACAAGAGCTGGGCTACCTAAGAAAGCACAGCCCCACTCTCTTACATAACTCTATCCTCTTTTGAAAGAGCCTATATGCGTGTGCGCGCACACACGCACACACACAGAGTTTCATGCTGCAATCCCGACAGTGGCTGGTGAAGAGGCTAAAGCCATTTGTGTGTTTTCTCAGCCTCAGATGTATTTCCTTCCCAATTTCCTCCTTCAGGCCATTCACCAACTACAACTATAGCTCACAGCTGCCAAACACGTATTATCTGACAGCAGAAACATGCTTTTTTGTTGCCTGAAATGAGCAACATTTCTAAACCTTTTGTTGCAGACCCAAACACTGAACACATGATGGCAAAAATGCCCCTGCAAAGCAAACAAGTTGCCCTGCTGTGCAGAATAGGACAAGGAAGACAAAGATTCCTCAGCAGCAGCAAGTCCACTCATCCTCTTCGGATGCCTGACTCATCATTTTTGAGCAAGAGTTTGGCAATCTAGAATCAAGAACCCCAGAAGAATGAGTTGCCTAGGGAGGTGGTGAGCTCTCCCTCACTGGCAGTCTTTTTTTTTTTTTTAAGTTTTATTTATGTATTTTCCGTTACAAAAACAAACAAAAAAAGTTCAGTTTTACATAACAATCTTTTGAGTGTACTTTATACATTTTTTTCCATCCATTTATCTACCTTGTTCCATCTTTTCTTAAAAACTTTGTCATCTCTCCCTACTAATATTTGATTTAATTTGTCCACTTCGGCTATTTCCAGGATTTTCTCGACTATCTCATCTTTTCTGGGTAATGTATCAGTTTTCCAATTCTTGGCTACAAGGATTCTGCTTACTGTGAGAATATATAAAATAACACAGTGATCGTCCTTGCTCAATCTATCTGGTATCATGTTCAAAAGAAACGTTTCGGGACGGTTTTGCAATTCTATGTCTGTTAACTCTTTTATCAGGTTTTTAACCATTTTCCAAAAGCTACATATTTTTTCACATCTCCACCAAGTATGGTAATAAGTACCTATATTATTTTTACATCTCCAGCAACTATCTGAGACATTCTTATAACATTTGGAGAGTTTATCTGGGGTCCAGTGCCACCTATAAAACATCTTAAATATATTCTCTTTATATGTCGTGGCTTTTACAATTTTCAAAGATTTCCACAATTTCCCCCATTCTTCTGAATGTATTGTGTGGCCAATATTTTGTTCCCAGGTTTTTATGCTGGGTTTAACTGCTATCTCTTTCATACTGTCATTCAATAGAAAATTGTATAGTTTTTGGATTTGTTTATCCGCAGATGATAACCAGATCTTATCCAATTCAGACTTTGATTTTGCGAAGTTCATTTTTTTGTCCTTATTGAACCTTGAGTGCAATACTGACTTTTCCCAACTAGTAAGGTTCAAATTCAATTCTTGTAAAGACTCAAATGTTTTCAATTTTTTTTCTTTGGTTAACAATGTTTCATATGTTGCTCTTTTTTCATTTGTTAACAACGCTGGCAGTATGAAGGCTTCTAATGGTGATACCCAGAGTGGTATTTCATTGTAGATCGTTTGATGAACTTGTTGAGGAACTTGAGGTCTAAAATGGCCCTCCAATCGCCATTTTTCTTGGGAACCAGGAACAGAATTGAGTAAACCCCACGTTCCCGTTCTGGTGGGGGCACTGGTTCTATGGCTCTTATCTCCAAAAGGTGTTGTAGGGCTCTGTTGACCAAAGATCGCTTGGTAATTGATTTGCTGATAGGAGAGATCAGAAACCTTTCTAGTGGAGGGCAACAAAATTCTATGGTATAAGCCCTTAGACACAATCTCTTTCACCCAGGCGTCTGCCTGACAATGCATCCAGGCCTAGGAGAACTCCAGAAGGTGTGCCCCCACCGGAGGTGCGGTGTAGTCATGCCTGCTTGGGTTTGGCGTCCCGGTCCCCTTGGTCAGACTTGTTAAAGGAGGACTTGTTGAACTTGGAATTGAAGGAGCTCCTCTTCCCTGGGGGGTTTGGACAAGCTCCAGGTACTCCTTCTCTGGTCTTGATGGAAACGTGGCAGGGAATGCTGCGTGCAAAAGGAATGAGAACCCCACCTTTCTATGTGGGGAAGGTTCCTGGGCATGGCTTTCTTTTTGTCTTGTGTCTCCACTAGGATCCTATCCAGAGCCTCTCTGAAGAGCCGATCCCCCTGGAAAGGATACCCAGTGACTGTCAATTTGGACTGGAAGTCTGCTTGCCATGCCCTCAACCAGAGTACTCTTCTTGTCACTGCTGTTGAAGCCATAGCCCGAGAGGCAAAGGTCAAGATGTCCAGAGTAGCATCTGGAGAGAAGGATGCCCCTTTTAGGATGCGAGTGGCACCCTCCAACAGTCCTCTGTTGTTTTCAAGTAAGAGCTGAATCAACATGCATATCCACACAATGGATGCTCTGGAAGCGATTGATCCCGTGGCCACTGCCTTAACCATCATAGCAATGGCCTCATGGATCCTCTTTAGTGTAGTATCCGCCTTCTTGTCAATAGGATCTCGTATAGTGCCATTTCCATCTTCAGAAACAAGGCCTGTAAACTGGACCATCCACTGGTGGTATCTGCAATAACTCATTGGTGTAACTAGGCAATGACAAAGTTGGGGAGCTGTTTAGTTGTTGTAGGCCTGTCCCATGCCACCCTTAACTGGCATTCAAAATACTCAGGAAAGGGAAATACGTTTTCCACTAACTCCTCTGGTAGAAAAAAACCCCGTATTTCCTCTGGACCTGGATTTGAGCTTAGGTTTGGAGGGCCCTTGCTCGTTTGTTGGGGGAGCGTCTTAAATTTCTAGGGCATTGATAGCCTTGGTTAAAAATAGTCCTTGGCTTTAAAAAAACCTGCTGGACTGTTCTGGCATTCTTATTTCCTCCTCTGAGAGTAAGCCCCCCTCCTCTCTGTTATCTGTGAGGGATACTGAAGACTCTTCCTCTTCCCAATGCTCCCCCCTCGACCTTCTAATGGGTATAGGAGGAGCTTTCTGGGCTGCTTTGGTAGGCCAGGGGGTAGAAGATTGAGAAGCCTGGGCTGGAGAATTCCCTTGTCCCATGATCCCCGCCCTGGCGCAGAAGGAGGAAATCTCCTCTTGCGTGGCCTGATGAAAGGCTCGCATTAGGTCTGGTGTGTCGATTAGGGCCCCTGTATTGCATACATTACCCTCCATGCAAGTAAGGTCTGGCCTGGGAGGACGCAAATCGGAGGTCTTACTGGCCCCTTCTGCCCCCGATGTGATCAGCAGAGGGCTTGGATGGCTGCAAGAACTCAGCTCACCTCCCTCAAAATGGCCGCCACCGATCTTCACCTGCCCTGAATCGGTGGGCTCTGCTGCCTCCTGTGGCCAGCGGTGCTTCTGCGCACACTGCATCACTGCCGCCGCCACCTCTGCTGTGCTCGTCGGGGCGGCACAAACAAGCCCTGAAGGCAAGTAGGCCCCACAGCCGCGTTGCGCCCCAACCGCCACCGCAGTGAGCATTTCCTAGGGCTGCCAACCCCCCCGGTAGGGCGGAATTCCCCCGCCCCGGAGGCCCGTTACCCGACGCCGGGGAATCCGGGCCCGGGGGGAACTCCGCCCCGGCGTGCGCAAATGTCTATTATGCTCATTTCGTCTGCTAGTGCTAAGAAGCTGTTTGGAAGTGTTGCACCTGCTTTTGTAGTTCTTTTTGCTTTCTTTCTATCTTCTTTGGGGTCGAATACTCCATTAAAGTCTCCTACTATACATAAGTCTTCAGGACTGTCTTTATTTAACACTTCTCTCAGCTCCTTATAAAATTTTTCTTGATTTTGGTTAGGCGCATATATGTTTACAATCCACATGTCTCTTCCGTTTCTTCTTATTTGTACTATTATTATTCTTCCATCTGTGGACTTGTAAATTAACTCAGGTAACAGTTTTTCCTTCACATATATCACAACCCCTCTTTTTTTTACTTTGTCAGATGAGATAAAGGCTATGCCTAATTTTTTATATTCTAAATATTTTGCATGGTCCTCCTTTATATGTGTTTCTTGCAGGCATGTAATGTCTACATTCATCTTGCTAATTTGATGTAGAAATCTTCTTCTTTTTTGCGGGGAATTTAGTCCGTTCACGTTAATTGATATTATATTTAGTTTTTTAGACATCTTACTGTTTGTCTTTCTTTGCAGCAACTATATTTTTGATTTGCAGTCTTGTACGAATTTGGGATTCTGTTTTGTGTCTTAATTGTTGTACTTTTTTCTCCTTTTTGCTATCCTTATAACTCTCTTTGTCTCTTGTTTGTGAGCTTTCTTTTCCCTGAGTTTCCTCCTCTTCTTCCTCCTCCTCTTCACTCTCTTCTTCTTCCTCCCCTTTTTGCCATCCTAAATCTTCTCCTTCCTTATCCAAAAAATGTTCTAACTTGAAAACAGAATCGATCCTAAATCGTTTAGTCTTGTATGTAAACAGCAACCCTTCAGGAATCAGCCATGTGTATTGTATTGCATTTTTCCTAAGTAAGTTTGCCAGTATGTTATATGACCGTCTCTTCTCTCTGACCCTCCACGGAATATCTTTTAGGACCCTGACTTCTGCATCTTCTATTTTCAACTTGTTTGAGTTTGCCTTCTGTAATATCTGATCTCTTGTTTTCTTTTTATAGAATTTAACCTGTACCTCTCTAGGTGTTTTAAAATTTTTTGCATACGCCGAGTTCCTTCTGTAAATGCTTTCTATATCTTCTGCTAATTCTTCTTCTTTTTCCATATTGAATTGCACTGCTATATTGTGCACCAACTCCTCTTTCAAATTTTTATTTATGTGTTCCGGAATATTTTGACACCTAAGAATGACCCCTGATTTTTCCATCTCTAGCATTATTAGTGATTGTGGAGACGAAGACAGGAGTGATGGGGTCTGTGGAATTGGATATGATAACCTCGGGTCAAGATGGACAGCACCCATTTGTCCGTGGTAATGTGACACTAGGTGTGAAGAAAGGGAGACAGACGGGTTTGAACTGACTCAGTAGGAAGGAAGTCAAAAACCCTGCTTGGAGGATTTCACCTGTTTGGTGCGAGAAGACTGTTGTTCAGATCCAAACCGAGGTTTTTGAAAGGTGGCTCTTGGCCTCCTGAAGACGAGCATGGCCTCTATTGACTGTCCGGAGACTGACGACTCGGAGTACGCTTTTGCCAGGGCGATATCGCTGCCTCGTGGAGGATGAGACTCCTAGAGCGCGAGAAGCCTTTATGCTCTTATCCATATCTTGGAGTATGGAATTAGTTGGAGTATGCTTTTGCCAGGGTCTAGACGAAGGGCGAGGGTGATATTGCTGCCTCGTGGAGGATGAGACTCCTAGAGCGTGAGAAGCCTTTATGCTCTTATCCATGTCTTGGAGTATGGAATCAGTAGTGCTGTTGAAGAGACCTAGGCCATCGAAGGTCTTCGACACAAGACCTAGTGTCTTGAGGAAGATTAGTATTACGGAGCCAGGCATGCCTTCTTGGAGCTATTGCTGAGGCCATTGTTCTGGAGGAAACGTCTAGGGCATGTTTGGAAGTGTTGATTTGCTGCTTCGCAAGTATCATGCCCTCCTTTTGAATGATTCTGGCTGCCTGAAGCTTATCTTTGGGAAGATGACTCAGGAGTTCAGAAAACCTTTCCCACAGAGTGTATTGATATCTGCTCATGCAGGCTAAGTAATTTGTGGTTTTAACGGCCAAGGCTCCCGTGGAGTAGAAGGGTCTTCCAAAAGCTTCTAATTTCTTACTCTCTCTATCAGAAGGTGCAGAGTGTGTTCGTTTGGACCTAGACGAAAAAGTTACCACAACGAGTTTGGTTGAGGGTGGGAAATAAAATTTCAGCTCCGGTCTCCTGGACTCTATACATGTGGTCCAGGCGTCTTGTCAACACTGTGGCTGACGAAGGCTTCTCCCATGGTGCTGTTGCTGCCTGTAGAGGACTGTGGACATGGGCAGTGCTATTGTAGTTGAGGTGTCAAGTTGCAAGATATCAAAGACAGCATCTGTAACCTGTGGTTGCTGTTGAACGACTGAGAGGCCTAGAGAATGTGCCAGTCCTTTGACAAGATCTGCATAAGAAGTGAGATTCTCGGATGGGGATATTGGTAGATCATCTGCGACAGCTTGGGTAAGAGACTTGTGGTCAGGGAAGGCGTGAGCCTCTGAGGCCTCCGTATCAGAATCCTCCTCTGCAGGATCAGAGGATTCCTGATCTGGCATTTGAACTGGAGTGACTTCAGTTTGAGTAGTTAAAAACCTTTGGTGGTACAACAGGGTTGGGAGGACAATAGAGTTCCGGTTTATGCTGAGAAGAATCCTCGTTCGGAGGTCGAGAGAGAGATGCTGACGGTCGAGACCTGTGAGGCAACCTTGATCTGTGGACGAAGTGGGTTGAGTAACGATCGCAGTCGGAATAGCCCGCCAGAGTCAACCACGTCATAGACGGTGGATAGGCCCCATAGAGATACCTCAGCTGGCGGTGATCCCAAGACAGAGGTGGTGGTGGGGATAAATACTCGGGGGGATCGACTTCTGGATTGGGAATGACCGGGACACAAAGCAGGATTGTGCCCGTGTGAGCGATTCCTATAAGCTCGCTCATCGGTATCGACTGGATCCGCCAGCAGACGTGGAGGGTGACACTGCGTGGTGCTGGAAATGCGTCGATTCCGACCCGTACCGATATTGGGAGTCTCTGACACCATCGATGTCAATGACGGTGACGGGGAAGGAGAACGCTCTGCGCCCGGAGGGCAACTAAGGAGCTCCGCCATCTCGATATTGGAGTAGGGACGCTCAAGTTGGTGTATAGGAGAGTCCAAGAGTTGGATGGTCGGTATCGGTGGAGGGGCATGGGTCTCCGATGCTGACACAGCCGTTGGAGCAGATAGCACGTTAGGGGCATTACCCAGTGCAGACACCGCTTTCTCTCCCTTTTTCACCGCTTTTAGGGACTTAGGGGGGCCCTTTTTTTGCGGACTTATGCTCCTTACTGGCCTTTGGCTTCTTCACCGGAGTGGAAGCGGAAGATCGTGCCTTCGATGCCGGAGGCTTCGACGTCAATTGGCCGATGTCGGAGGAAGGCCTCGATGCTGGAGCTGTCGACGTGGATGGTCTGTCTGAATCCATCGCTGAGGGAGGATTTAAAGCCGACTCAAGTAGCGCTACTTTAAGACGTGCAGCTCGGTTTTTTTCTTGTCTGGTTCGAAAACCTGGCACAGAGCCGACAAGATTCTGGTGGGTGAAACTCCCCCAAACAGAAAATGCAAAGGGTGTGACGGTCGGGTGGAGCAACCCTTGCAACGATTGAAAAATCCCGACTTCTTCTCCATAAACGAAGTAAAAAGAGAGAAGAAGGGTTTTTTTGGGGGGGTGCCCAAAGGCCAGACTGAGGTAAACCGACACTTCCCCCTCAAGAAAAAAACAGGTGTTTTTTATTTTATAAAGACAAACAAGGAAATAGTAAGAAAAAGGACGAAAAGTGAGGGGAAAATCCAAAGAGCGTGAGGCAAAGGCCAAAAATAGCGAACTGATCAGACCAATGAAAGAAACGTCTTTCCAACGCGGCGGTAAAAAAGGAACTGGTGGGATGTCCGCGCCCTCCACTCTGGTCATGCGCGGTGGGGTTCCTGCGCATGCCCGGGGTCTGGGCGCGAAAATCCGTTAAAGAGCTTGCTACAACGCCGATCGATCCAGCGCATGCGCACTAGATCCCATGGGTGTGAAGCACAGAGACCACGTCAAAGATCACACTTACCTCACCAGTCAGCAGCAGAACAGGGGAGTAGCACTGTGTTCAGCAGCCACGCACCCCAGGTGCCCCACCAGCATGTGGCTCCAACCCAGTCGCTGCAGCAGAGGACGCTGGCTGCTGCTCCAGGCCTGGCAGCAGCAGAGAAGCACATCAGCCCAGCCATGATGGACCCAGCAGCAACAGTAAAGGATGCTGGCTGCTGCTCCGACCCAGCTGCAAAGGACGCCTGGCTACTGCTCCAACCTGGCTGTGGAGGACACCCGGCTACTGGTCCTCCAGACCTGGAACATCAGCAACCAGCATCCTCTGGAGGGAATCGGCAGCAGTGGGGGTATGTATTCCCCACACACAAGTATTGTGGGTTCACACTTGTCTATGTATTATTGCAGGCACAAAGCTAATTTATGAAAATTACAATACATCACCATTCACAAATCCATACAAAGAAGCCAAACAAGAGATTTGAGCATTGTTGAAGATCCAAGTGCTACAATTAACCTTCAAAAACCAAAACAAGAATGGAATGAGCCACTAGAGTTATGAATACATCGGTAGTCGTCAATGAGACATATTTAGACTGGGTTTCCAGCAGAGTACCAACAAAAATTGCCCTCACTAACAGGTTCACATTAATACACACAAAAAAAGAATTTATTCAGCTCACTGAAAGGAGATCAATGTAGAACTCATCAGGCAATATCTATTCACATCAACAGGGTAGCCCACAGCTTTGGGGCTTGCCCCTTCCTGCTCTTTGGAATGGGAACATGCATGGTGCTGAGATGGAGGTAGGGTTCCCAAGTACTTACCGCGATCCGGCAGGGGACACATGCTCCCTGGCCAGAACATTCCTCCCTGTAACGCACCATGCCGTCGCCAGGAAGTGACGCTAGGCGACGCTCTGGCAATGGGGCTGAAAACTCAATAGTACCATTGAGTTTCCAGCCCCATTGCCAGAGCTTCGCCTGGCGTCACTTCCTGACGATGGCATGGTGCGGCGTGTCTGTTGTCCCCACGGGAATGATCCTGCGAAGTCGTCTGTGTCCCCCGCCGAATCACGGTAAGTACTTGGGAAGCCTGGATGGAGGTAGGAATCTATATGCAAGTGAAAACCAGCTGGAAGCGTGTAGGCTGTTCTCTACACAACTTAATAAAAGAAAACTGAGATTACAGAGAAGAAGATAAATGGTAGGATGTGGATGGTGTCTACATTCAAAACAAACAGAATGGTAGCAAAAAGCTCAAAAATATAATATTGCACATCACAGTTGCACATTACTAACAAGAATTGAGAACCAGTGGACAAAAAGCAAGAGAAAGCAAATATTAGGCTACAGTTTATGTTTTGTTCAGGAATACACCTTGCACATAAATGTAATGACTGTGTCCAGATGGAGTTAAGTCTGGATACACTGCTCCTACTAGTCTGCTTGGCATAAGTGGTTACTTTCTTCTTGGGCATAAAATAATCTCTTCCAAGGACTGCATCAAAAACTCAGACACCATCACTGTTTGAGAGAAGTACTTGATTTGAAGCTGGTAACTGTGGTGGCTCAGAGGTTAAGACACTGAGTTGCAGACCAGAAGATCGGTAGCTCAGCAGTTCGAGACCCTAGCACCACGTGACGGAGTGAGCTCCCATCTCTGGCCCCAGCTCCTGCCAACCTAGCAGTTCAAAAGCAAGAAACTGCAAGTAGATAAATAGGTACCGCTTCGGTGGGAAGGTAACAGTATTCTGTGTGCCTCAGCGTTTAGTCATGCCGGCCACATGACCACGGAGAAGTCTTTGGACAACGCTGGCCCTTTGGCTTGGAAATGAAGATGAGCACTGCCCCCTAGAGTTGGATTCGACTGGCTTTCGAGCAAGGAAAACGTTTGCCTTTTACCTTTAACCAACAAAGGACCTAAGTGACAACCAAAACTTCTTACCTCCAGTTAGGTGTACAGAGGATGACAAGAAACCCTGGTCACCACCTCTCTCACCTGAAACTGCTTAACACTATGGACTAGCCAGTCAGAACCAAGGGTGTGACTACCCCTGCGCTTCAGGAAAACAAGAGCTGTAATTACTATAAGCTTAAAGGGCACACCCCAAAGCACTAATTCAAAATTCTTAGACGTGGGCTAGATGATGCTGTTCCACATGCCATGCTCTACATGAATGGACTACTGCTTCAGCAGATGGCAATTCAACATGTGAACATCAGCACAACAGACTGCTGCCTGGAGAAGATTTCATGGCACCTTCGATAAACTGTGGTGCTTTAATGAGGCCTAGCAAGGGGCAGGAGACGAGAAACAGAAGAAGAAGAGTTGGTTTTTATACCGTTTTCCCTGCCCTAAAGAGTCTCAAAGCAGCTAGCAATCAACTTCCCTTCCTTTTCCAACAACAGGCACCTTTTAATGTAGGTGGGGATGAGAGAGTTCTGGGAGAACTGTGACTGGCCCAAGGTCACCCAGCAGGCTTCATGTGGAGGAAAGGAGAATCAAACCCAGTTCTCCAGATTAGAATCCACCACTCATAAGTACTACACCATGCCAGTCATATCTTTGCTCTTATGAACACAAGTCTCAGCAATGGAAGCATTTATATATTCAACATTTTCTTCATACACACTTCATCCTCACATCTGAAACAAAAGTTGGTCTACTAAACTTTGCCATGTTAACTCAGGTGTTCATCATTGAATGGCACAACACATACATACCACAACGCAAACAAGAGGGCTACTATTAATTTGCATCCTTGGACTGGAAATCATCACACTGGCAAACATGGAGGATCTGTCACCATCCTTCTTTATCCACAAATTAAACCTGTAAGTTTATGACTCCATTTTTACCCAACCTTTGGTATTATTTTTTCCATGAATGGGACCACAAGAGCTCAGGCCACCTCAAAATCTAGCAGGTGCTTGCAGGCTTCAAGGAGAATCTGTGGAACCTGAATATTGCCCACCATACACACTCACACTGCATTTATTACTTCTGCATTTACTCACTAGGAACATCAAAGCCCAAAGACTGGTTGCCATGAGAGATTATGATGGCATTGCAAGAAAGTTAGTGTTACTGGCTACTCTTCTGCTTTTAGAATATACAGGGAGTAACCTTTAGAACCTTCATCAACCATTTCCTATAGGAGGTCTATTCCCAGAGTAGTTTCCCTCCCAGCACATCACAAACCCAGAAGGTCTAAAAAATCCAAAGCATCTCTAACTAGAGGACCATACATGAAGCATCATAAGACTGGAAGGGGGGGGGGGAGAAAGAAAGGAGTGGAATTTGGTTTTGTGAATTAAGTGTATAAAGTTGTTTTGATTTATTATTATTTATTTATTATATAAAGCATTTTAATGCTGCCTTTCCATCCGACCAGGGTCCCCAAGGCAGCGAACTTGAAAACATTAAAACATCTGAACAATTAAAAACATTTAAAATTATTCAATAAAAGCACAAGTATACTACACCAGAACCAGGGAGGAGGGTCAATAACTACTACTGGGAGTATGCAAAACAAAACAAAACAGTCTCACCCACTGGTAGAAAACACTGATAGAGGGAGTCGGATTAACCTCCCTGGGGAGGGAGTTCCAAAGAGACGGCCTTGGGTTGCCACCCATTTTAGCCTCAGATGGGAGGGGTAACTGAAGCAGATGACTGGAGTGAATGGGTAGGTTCATAAGACCTCTTGCCTGCTAGCAATAAAAAAAAAACCCTCTAACTCTTAAATCGCATAGCATTCAGTCACCTTAAGCATAACCAAAAAAGAAAGAAGTCCTCATAGATTCATCGTAACTGACAGACAAATGTTAACACTTGTTTAGACATCTGTAATTATTTTATGCATAAATCAATAAACAGTTCATTAAGAAAAAACTTAATAGATCTGTTCCACCACTTTTGATCCTTATACAAGATGGGCAGGAATGGAAGCTTCCACAGTTGTTTGCCTTGTGATGACTGCATTTATCCATTATCTGAATATGTACAACAATTAGCACCTCGGGCAAGCACCTGAAAGTGGAAGGTGAAATAACTCTCACACATGTTTATCATCATCCTGCCAATGAAGATAAACAGCTCATAACAAAAGTGGTGTTTACACTGAAAAGGAAGAACAGGGTTGACAAAACTTATAGCTTGAAGGAGCTGTCAACATGTTACTTTGATTAGATAGCTGCCTTTAAACAAGCCAGTAACCTAGTCTAGACAGTACATTTTAAGGCACTGTTGTCCAGCTGACGGGCCACATAGATAACTTTACCTAAAATGTGTCCTACCAGTGCAATCATTAATTTGAAGAGAACAGAGGAAAGAAGGCAGGCCAAAAGTGAGAACTTGAGAATGACAGATCAAGAAAATGCAAGAATGGTAAGAACAACATGGAAAATAAGAAGTTAAAGGTGGGTTCGGTCTTGCAGGTTGAGGTTAAAGGTAGATCCTGAATGTGAAAAGGCTAAAGGCCACAAAAGAAAGCAAAAGAGCTGGAATGTGGACTCTTAACAACCAACAGCCACAGACACTGGCATCTGACCTTTGTAACTGAGTTGCAGAGCCTGTTTGACAAGCATTAGTGAGCCTTAACTCATGCACAATAATAAAGTGCTCCTCTTGTTTTCTCCCATGGCTGTGTATCTGTTCCAAAACTGCAATCTGGATTTACCATTCAGCTTCAGGATACAAGCAAAGCATGGGTATGGTTCAATTTCAGGATACAAGCAAAGCCTGTCTATGGTTAAAGATAGGTTTACCTCAAAAAAGCAGAATACATATCCACAGCTGAAAGTCAAAGACTTTGACTGAACTGGTGTATTAAATGGCAGAGAGTGACTTACTGATTTACTGACCAGGCAAGGGCCATAGTCAAGCAGCGAATGCTAGATGTTGAAAGACTGAATGATATTGCCAGGGTTCCCAACTTTTTAGGGGCCCCCCCCAAAAAAAGAAATATGTGGTTTCTCCAGCTTCTTCATGCTTGGAAATCCCATCCTATCGAAGGGCTTTTTGGTGTAGTAGTTAGGAGCACGGACTCTAATCTGGGAGAACGGGGTTTGATTCCCCACTTCTCCACGTGCAGCTGCTGGTGTGACCTTGGGTCAGTCATAAGTTCTTTCAAGGCAGTTCTCGAGAGAGCTCTCTCAGCCCCACCTACCTCACAGGGTGTCTGTTGTGGGAGGGGAAGGGAAAGGGATTTTAAACTGCTCTGAGACTCCTTCGGGTAGTGAAGGGCAGGGTATAAATCCAATCTCCTCCTCTTCTTCTTCTCTATGGCCTGATGCAATATATTCCCATCTGCAGTCATAGAAGGCCATTACAAAAAGGTCTCAATGACTGAGCGTGGCTGCCCTTGTGGCACTGGTAAAGTGGAAACGACTGAGCATATTTTGTTAGACTGTGGGTACTATTAAGCAATACGTACGAGCTAAGTACACCCAATATCAAGCTAAGTACACCCAACCTTTACTGGAGAGATTTTCAGATCTCCCAGATTCGGAATTAATACGCTCTTGCTGAATTCCAAACCCCAGGTTACGCTCGCTTGCACCAGATTCTTGGCCGCAGCCTATAAAATCCAAAAAGAATACATTAAGGAGACACATAGACAATCCTTGAGCCTTTGGAATGTCTTAATTTTTGAAAGACTAAACATTGTTTTTAAAAAATATTTGTATTTTTAAAGTCTTTATCCAATTATTTCCAATTTAACGGCTGTATTACCTAGAGTATAGTATCCAACAATATTCCTAACTGATTTGTGCGGGCTACATACCGAAATAAACTCCTGATGTTGATTTACACTGATGTGACCTCTAGGTCTGGTCAAAACAGTCTTGCCACCTGCCCTCCTATCAATCCCGGCTTTCTACTTCCATTTCAATCCTCATGCTTTCCTCGTAGTCAGCCATGAAGAACTGAAGAGTGCAGTTGCCCAACACTGGTGATTTCTAGCGATTCCCTAGCAGGTCCCAATCAATGTTACTTCTGCAGAACAGTCTACCCTTTAACAGAGACAACATTTATCACTATTGCAAAAACATCTTCCTTTATCATTACAGCTATGCACAGAGCCCCCAAAAGTTTTGCGCGTGAGTAAATCCAAGGCCTGCAGAATGATCACTCATCTAAAACAACAGCTGATGAGAACACATAAGAACATAACAACGCTTCTGAAGGCAGACCTCTACATCCAGTCTTACGTCTGCACACACGGAGAGAATCTGAGGCTGTGGCTCAGTGGCAGAATATTCTGCTTGGCATGTAGAAGGTCCCAGGGTTACTCCCGGCATCTCCGGTTTGAAGGATCAAGGAAAAAGTGATGTGAAAAACCTAAGATCTACCTAAAACCCAGGGAGAGCTGCTGCCAGTTTGATTACACAACACTGACCTTCATGGACTAAAGGGTCTGGTTCGGCACAAGGAAGCTTTCTATGTTCAAATGTTCAAAAGAGCATATAATATACATTACAGCGGATCCAGGACAGCAGATGTATGCCGATCAGGTTTAATCTTGTTTCTTGTTTAATGCAGCTGTTTTCCAGTCTGCACTTTTTCTTAATATATATGTATTGACCAGTTTATATTAGTTATAGTAATAACAGGCTTGAGTTTGCCACCACAATGGGAAATTATTCTTTCTTGTGGTATATTAAGGAATGGAATCAATGAAGCCATAGGATAATTATCTTTGTTCAGAGAAGTACTGGCATGGTTCAGCATTTCTCTGCAGCGTCAGGGCTTCTGAAGAGGGGTCTTCCTCAAGGGCTGGTCTCTTGGGTAAGGGGCATGTTTGTCAAGGGATAACAGAGCCTTGTGAAGGACCGATATGACAGAGGTCATTTTCCACAGATGCAATCCAAACAAGCATAGTGATCTGCAGCACAGGAATCAGCAAGGGTGAGGGGCAGAGATGACTCAAGGATGAACAGGAGAGAAAGCAAGCTAAGGCTAGGACTGAGTTCACACATTCTTCATACCTCACTCTTCAGTCCCTCGGCTGTTATTGTCCAAGAGTGAAAAAGAGAGTTTTAAATGAATGTTTCTAAATTCAAATACTGGAGGTAGAACAATGCTGATTTACAATCACATTTCCCCCCGCACTTTACAACACACGTGTGATTTCCTCCCAAGAGAGAGACATCAGGACCTGCAACTAATGATACTAGGTAGACCTTAGTTGCATCAAGGCAACATGAGGGTAAGACAAGGAAGTCAGACTGGGGCAGGGGGCAAACAGTGCAAATGTGGGTGGATGCAGGGGCACCCAAACAAGAAAGAGAACACCAGGAAACTAGAGGAACTGTCACAACTCCAGGGGCGCTGCCACAACTAAGCATCTTGGAGAAACACTACCCACACTTCTGAAGGAGTCTCACAGAGGTCGCTTGTTGGCTGTGTAACTTCCCCTGCATTTCAAGCAGTGCAATCACAGCCTTCCAATATCCACTAGCAGCCAAGGAGATAAACATACGCTGTAAAAGGGAACGAGTAAAGAAATTACAGACTTTAAAACTGAAAAGGAGAAAATAATATCCTAGGCCAATTCTTTAATGTACTATTGTAATGCTGCTCGATAAACAATAAAACAGGAGATTTTAATTTGCTGATGCTGAGAAAAAAGAAAAAAAATCTTTGGGCTGGCCCTGGGTAGGTGTACAAAGATAGTTTTAGGTGGCACATCTCTGCGTGAGAAATGCAATGGCTAAGAGCTCAGCCCAGCTGCCACAAAGCCCCTGGTTGTAAATTCTCCAAATGTAGAGGTTCCAATAAATACACAACTATCCATACCTGACACAACACCACCACCATCATCATGACCTATGCAACAATATCAACATAATGCATACTGAGTTCATTAGTGCCTGGTAACACCAGACAAAGCATTCACTTAAATACAACTTAGATGAGCTAGTCCACAGAATGAAGCCTAATAAAAGTGCATGCCAATTGTAAAGAGAAACTGGGCCATCCCACAGACACTGGGCAAGTGGCAGTCGTTCTTCTGAGAAAGCTTGCCACAAATACCTAGAGGGGGCTGCTTGTTGTATTATTAGTTGACTTGGTGAGAAAAGAGGCCCATCAGTCCTGACCAGCATTCTGCTGAAACTGTGCCCGTCCTAGAATACTTGCCAGAATCCTCTGTAACATGGAGGGGTTGAGTAGCACCTTAAAGACTAACAAAATCAGTGGTAGGGTATGAGCTTTCGTGAGTCATGGCTCACTTCTTCAGATAGCTCACTTCAGAAAGTGGGTGGGGATTGCCTGGGAAGGATTAAAAGGTCGGCAGCCATTTAACCATTCAGTTTTGCTCCCCATCACTTCAAAGGAGGCAGCGAAACCACAGGCTTAAATGGATCGCGGCCATTTAAACCTAACAGTTAAGCAGCAGACCTCACACCGCTCCACTGTTAGGTTTAAATGGCTGGCCCCAAACAGCTGAACTGAACTGACCAAAAGCCCAGCGCCTTCCCTGAACATCAGTTCCCAACCTCGGAAGCAGGCCAAATTTTGGTTCGCGAGCCAGTTCATGCCCATCCCTACAGCAGAACTTTAAAAATTCTAAAATAAAACAAGCAACTTTGAATCTGGCTACTTTATGTTTCTTCAGAATATCACATAACTTACATATACTCAGATTTTTTTCAAACGCACAGACAAGCTATACAACAAAGGTTTAAAAAGGCACTTAATCTAATGTTCTTAATTTAAAATGTCAGGGGGAGGTGAAAGGGTTTATTATGTTTTTTCCAGTCTGTTTATACAACCAACACACCATGAACTATGTACTAAAATGTACTAAATTCAAATGTACTAAAAGTTTCAAAAAGCCAATACAGTTTCTCTCATCCTAAATGTGATACCTATTAAAACTACTGGGACTAACTCATATAATTACAATTGCACTCCCCTTAAAGGAGATGGCTCATAGCTTGGGGGTGCTCCTGGACCAGGCCTCCTGTTGGATAAACAGGTGGCAGCAGTGGCCAGAGGTACCTTTCAGCAGCTTCGGCTGGTGAGCCAGCTGCGGCCCTTCCTGGACAGAAAAGATCTTGACACTGTGGTGCATGCTCTGGTAACATCTAGAATAGATTACTGCAACCTGCTGTACGTGGAGCTGCCCTTGAAGACTGTCTGCAAGCAACAGTTGGTATCGAATGCTCCAGCCAGAGTGCTGACTGGAGTGGATCATAAGGACCAAATCATTCCAATCTTGTTCCACCTACATTGGTTTGCAATTTGCTTCCGGGCTCAATTCATGGTGCTGGTATGGATCTTTAAAGTCTGGGGCCACTACCTCCCATGTGAACCTACCCACTTACTCCAGTCATTCTCAGAGGCCCTGCTTTGGTTGCCCTCGCCATCTGAGGCTAGACAGGTGGCAAACCCAAGAAACTGGCTTCTCCACTGTGGCACTAAAGCTTGAGAACTCCCTCCCTAGGGAGTGTTGTCTGTCTCCCGCTATTGGTGTCTTCTGCCAGCAGAGGAAGACGACATATTCTCTGGCATAACCCCAATAACAGTTATTGGCCCTCCTTCTTGTGTTGTTTATGTGTTTTAATTCAATTTTATATTTTAACTATATTTTAATTGTTTGAATGTTTTTATGTTCGCCAACTTGTGGACCCTGATTGGGTAGAAAGGTGGCATAAAAATGTTTTAAATAAGGGCTGGAAAGGATAGTACAACTAGTAAAGGAAGAATGGTATTTGGTGAGCATGATCCACAACTATTCTACAAAGTTTAAATTTTAATATATGTATTGTACAATAATTTAATTGATTGTAAAGTTAATTGTCATTCTACTTATTAATTTGTTTATATGGAGGTGTAATATCGAAGTTGAGAGGGTTTTTTTTAAAATAATGAGAAACAGATAGTGTCTGTGATCCAGCTATACATTACTTTCCTACTTCTGCCTACACATAATGGGCTTCCTGTGTAGGAAATGCGTATACTTTGAGCTAAAGTCAAAATGAGAATGCACTGCGAATGCTGAAGAACATTCTTGCTGCTTTTATGGAAAGCACTCCACTCCAACTGGTGCACAGAAATTCATACAAAATCTTTAATTACTGAATAGTCATTTACCAGTTACCATTCCTAATGCAACCTTAACATAAACTCAGTGTGCATGGGAGTGCTCTGTTCCAACATTACACAGGAGGAGCTAACTGTGGAAAGACAGTTTTTTTGTGTTATTCTCTGGCAACTCACAAGGCAAGAAAATGTGTGTCCTGTAATCTCAAAGCAAGAGTATTATTAGCAATCTTTGGTTAATTACCTAGCATTGCATTCTCACGCAGGCTCTTCACCTGCCTTATCTTGAGAAAGGCAGACTATAAATGCTGTCAATAAATAAAACCTGAAACAGTCCAATTTCTGATTTGACTGCAAAGCTGGTAGGCTTTTGATGAGCTTCAGAATGTAATTTGATGAAAAGTTGTGAGCCAACTGCAACATTGTGATCAGGTTGGTGATCTTAAAAATGAAAAAAGTAGGAATGTATTGGGAAAACTGACTGTCTGAATTTACTTAGAGATGTCCAGCAATCAATTGTGCTGCTTCCCTGGTTTGCTGACTAGTTTATTTCGCTGTTGGCATTGCAAAAAAAAAAAAAAGACTGCTTCAGGTGGCTGTCCTTTACTCGTGCCCTGATCTGAAGCCTCATGACTCCTTCGGATTTAAGCCTTTTTCAGAAAGTGTTTTGTGCTACAGGATACGTTGCTCCCACAACTCATGAAAACTTCAGCAGAAGCCTCAAAGGTGTACAGGGCAGCCACTCTATTCACTGCCCACCAGTTACTGGTGTAGTGGTTAAGTGTGCGGACCCTAATCTGGGAGAACCGGGTTTGATTCCCCACTCCTCTACTTGTACCTGCTGATGTGACCTTGGGTCAGTCACAAGCTCTGGCGCAGCTGTCCTTGAAAAAGAGCAGTTTCTGTCAAGAGCTCTCTCAGCCCCACCCACCTCACAGGGTGTCTGTTGTGGGGGGGGGGAGGGAAAGGAGTTTGTAAGCTGCTCTGAGACACCTTTGGGTAGTGAAGGGCGGGGTATAAATCCAATCTCTTCTCTTCTTCTTCTTACTGGGCTCAGTTCAAGATACTGACTTTCACATACAAAGCCCTTTACGGCCTTGATCCCTCATATCTGCAGGACTGCCTCTCCTCCTATGGACCACCAAAACAGCATCATCCCTTTGAGCAGGGCCTTCTGCAGGTGCGACCCTGCACACAAGCAATGCCAACTGCTACTACACATACATTCTCTATTGTTGCCCCTCATTTTTGGAATCGCCTGCCTGATAAGGTCAGAAAGACTCCCACTCTTCTGGCTTTCCACAAACTATGCAAAACTGAATTATTCAGGACGACATTTTTATACAGGGAATAGGGCTATACCACTATAACAAAATGACTCAGAAAGTTGCTTTAGTAGAGGGATGGGGATTGGGGAGTAGCCCAGGGTAGCCCAATTTCGTCAGATCACAGAAGCTAAACAGGGTCAGCCCTGTCTAGTATTTGGATGGGAGACTTCCAAGGAATACCAGGGTTGTGACACGAGGGCAGGTAATGGCAAACCACCTCTGAATGCCCCTTGCCTTGAAAACCCCAAGGAGTTGCCATAAGTCGGCTGTGACTTGACGGCACTTTCCACCGCCATAGTTCGTACTACGTGCTGCTGTAAGTCTGACCCTACTATGTAAATTTTCATCATTTAACATGTCATGTTGACAATTATGCTTTGTTTCAGATCCGTTTCAGATTTCTGCAGTCCATATCCTATTGCATTGTACACTGGATGTCCCATCCTGTTGATTGTATTGACTTGCATTTTGTGTGATCCACCTTGAGCTTTCAAGAGAGAGAGAGAGAAAGTAACAATAATAAAAATAAAGAAATAACTAGGTTCAAAAGTAAGGAGCCCTAATTCATAGCTGGCACCAGAGTGCAACCGAAAAGATAGATGACATCAGGGTACAAAGGGCACTCTTGGCATATTGGACAATATTTGACTTAGCCACCTAACTCTAAACCAAGTTCTTACAGGAAACATTGGTTTACTGCAGCAGCTCACTTCTTGTAGACTTCACATTTGCTTCTTGTTACCCAATACCACAGTTTAGGAAACATCTATGAAGAAATAAACATTTGGTAGCTCTTGAAATTACGCTAACCAGCAGGACTGCACAGTACAAGGACATTGATAAGACTGACGCAGTTGACCAGCTAAGAGTAACTCACAGGACAGGCCTGAAATTACTTTAAACAGTTTAATCTTGAATAGGCATTTAAAGCGATGGATTATATGTGCACAAAACTGATCTGAAATCCCTCTCCCTAGCAGCGCCTCCTGATTACGACTGAGCCAGTAACCCTCTACTTCTCTTGAAGTAGCTGCGGGGATATATTCTCAGACTTCAATTATACATTTTGTCTTTTGTGACATTTCATATATATTTCATGTCAATAAAATAAAATGTATCTCACAGCATTAGTCTCAATGAAGATACAAACTGGGGCTCCTTGAGGGTAGAAAAAGGGCAAACAAATGCAGAATTTCTCCTTTCAGTCCAATTTTTTCACCTTCTAAAAACTAAAAACCACAAAACATCATAAAAGAGAACACTAAAAATTAAGTGTTAACACTGCACAACAGGATTAAATTAAAATAAATGCAAAATAAATTATCAGTAACTCAAAAACAAACAGAAAACAAATATTCAATAACATACCAAAATGAACAAACCCAACCAAATCAAATATCAGGTGAGCAGCTGCAGGGAGTGCATTCTGTAACTGGGGTGCCACAACAGAAAAGGCCCTGCTTTCTAGATTCACTCTAACACTGATAGCAAACACCAGCACCAGAGGCGAGTACCTTAACTAACTGATCATGAACAGGAGTATAAAGGAACAGGTTGTTGTTGTTCAGTCGCACAGTCGAGTCTGACTCTTCGTGACCCCATGGACCAGATCCCGCCAGGCCTTCCGGTCTTCCGCTGTCCTCTGAAGTTTGCTCAATTTCATGTTCGTTGCATCTATGACACTGTCTAACCATCTCATCCTTTGCCGTCCCCGTCTTCTTTGACCTTCAATCTTTACAGGTGGTCCCTTCCAAAATACTATAAAGCTCTTATGGTCTTGAGCAGCCCAATCACCCCCCACCCAATTTCCTGTTTTCCCTTTAACACCAACATTATGTTTCTGCTGTGTTTTAATCAAAACTTCTCACTTCAGCTTAGCATTAATGAAATCAGGCTCCTAGACCTTTCTGCCCTGCCAATCCAAGCTAAATGGAAACAGTGACCCCTAAAATACCAATCAAAGACACCTTCTTTAATGTATTGCTTACCTAATATTTTTAGCTTCCCTTTACTTCAAGAAAGAAGGATTTCAATACAACTTTTTCATAATCAAATAGGAAAGTATCACAGTGTCAAGGAAACATGGTACATTAAGCAAGACAAGAATAGCTTGTAATGTTCACGTCTTCTTTTTTATATATACCAAGGGTCTTTTATTTGCAACTGATACATTGCTTATACAAGAGCTATGAAAGTGGTTCCTTCTTGCACCTTAAATTCCAACAAAACCTTGCGATTCTATCCATATTAACTCTCCAAGAAGAAGCAAACAATATTATCTCCAAATCACCTTAAGACTAAACTGTAATTTCGTAATAACCATCCTAAAAATTCACACACATTTCCTTAAACCTATGTTTTTTAAATGCATTACATCCTGGAAATAGGGCAATATACACCTTTTGGAAACAGTGTTGAGACACAAGACAATTATTCCTATAAGTCACAGCTCACATTTGCATAAGAATCTGTGAATTAGTCACACTTATGAATAGTCATCTGTTAGCTCAAAAGACAAGTTGCAACCCAAAAAAAAGAAGAAGCTCAACCAATGTGCCTAAGATCTCTGCTCATTAATTAATCTTCAAACGCCATGCTGAGTTCTTGGGAAGCATCAGACAAGGGCACTGCTGCAATGTTTGTTAACGTGTTTCCACACAGCCCAAGAGATCTCTCTGGTCATACCAAACATACATTTTTTTCACAGACAGCTGCCAGAGGTTTCAAGAATATATTCTTCCGTCATCTATAATCAATAACATTAGTTCAAAAGGAATGTCGGCTTCAACTACTAATTCCTTTTTAAGAAAGTAAAGCATTCCAGCAACATTTAGCGACATTCCTCACCATGCTAACCTGTTTTCTTCTTTACTGTTGGGCAAAAAAAGAGACTTCTGTTGTAAGCAAATCCACCTGCCTACATTGTTATTGGTCCTGTACACATAATCATAACTGGATAGCACAGGCATATCTATCCACCTACAACCACCTACCAACCTATACAATTTAGATGAGAAAACACGCAGAAGGAAAAACATGAAATGCACTCAATTACTGAACTCTTGAATAAGATGACTCGAGAAATAATCCATAATGCATGGTAAGTCTATTCTTTAAGAATTCCATTTCCGTCTCGTATTTTGCTAAACCGACAGCTAGATTTGTGATAAAATCTGAACCTCCAGGTTGAAGTTTTCGCATCTCAACAGAATCCCTAAAACTGAAGAGCATGCCAAAAGACAAATGTTTCCAGTTTTCTTCTGCTTTCCTTTCCCAGTCCTTCCTTTTGTTTAAACTCACACACAGCTTTAATCCACTTTAATGAAATTACTTGGCTTGAAGCCAAGCCGATCCAACTGGCCTCCAC
>NW_015159711.1:3006971-3009689 GCF_001447785.1 Gekko japonicus
ACTCTTTCCTTTGCTGCTGTATTATAAGATTTTAGGATAAAATTTTAATGTATCTCATTGTGTGTTGTGCTTGCTAACTGATTTTGCATTGCTAGTCACTTCCATCTTATAAATGAAAGCAAATTAATGAATGAATAAATACTGAACTCAACAGGGCTGAACGGACGTCAAGTCCGGTATTCCAACCCAAAGTTTATTTCTCTCACACACACTCTTGTCCTTCTTCCAAGGAGTTCAGCACTACAAATTACCCCATAAGGCCCTCAAAGAACTGAAAGCCCCTGTCACTTGCTGAAGTATGAGAAGTATCTTTGTTCTTAACCACAGCAGCCATTCCTGTTGCTGTGGCACAAATCAGTAAATCACAGGAATACATAATAATGATTAAGACAACTTAGTTACCAAAACAGCTGCATGTACAGAAGAACTCCCACTGTCAGATACATTTATATTAGCCCACAATGAAAATATCCACTTTCAAAGAAAGTTTCTTTCCATGCCCTTTACATGGTTCCTGCCTTTAGGATTAGTTTCTGAACAGGTTCAAGGGGGCGGGGACCATTCTTCCAGAATGAGAGTTTAAGAAACTTCCAAGTTTCCTACAGAAGAAGTTTCTGTGTCCGAAAGCCATACACAAATGTACAATTAAGGGACATAAATTTAATACCGGTTAGTGATGCCACAGTATGCCTCCAAGTACAACACATTAGACTGTATTAAACATAAACATATTCACTAAACTAATTTGATACTCCACAGATTCGCCGAGTGCTTGGAAAAGCCATTTATACGAAGCCAAGTCATTTAGAGGCCAACACAAATTGGAGAGTTTCTCAACAAGCTAACAGAGCCCTGAGTTAGATGGGCCCCTATCATGCGTGGGCTTCATTCAGAGACGTCTCATCTCTTGAGCTCAAATTACCCTAGAAGCCATTTGATACCTCATTACCATCTTGGTTTCCTTTAAACCAGTAAAGCTGCGTGACTGTGTTACTTATTCTCCCTCAGCCCTCAGAAAAGGGGACATGAAAACAATTAATGTGCACAAAACTGTTTGCCGCTGCTGCTGCTGCAATCTGAACTGGCCAGACGATGCATCTTGCAAAGTAAAATAACTATTCCTCCCAAACATCCACCCCCAGCCCACTCTCTGTTACATGGTGACTTGGATGTGCAGATTCATGTCAATGTGTAACCACCACCCCACCAGCCCCTGCACAGCTTCAGCCGGTACATACCCACTGCATTCCCCCCCTCCCCCCAAGCCATGTTTACAGTCACAGCATATTTGAGTCTCGGTGGAGAACAACAACAACAAAAAAGCAACTTTACTAAACCAGATTTTAAAAAATACAGTGATTTCAGAAGGCACCTAATTAAATTGGGGGAGGGGTATTTTAACAGGGCTGATTCCCTTCCTCCCGAATGTAATTTCATTGTTATTCACCTCAAATGTAAGGGAAGAGGGTTGGTGGCATTTGACAAAAGCTGGCACACAGAGAAAGTGTTGCACAAAACACTACAGTCAAATAAAAATGTGTCCATTTTTAAGATGCCACAGGACTCCTATTTGAGCAGGAGGAGGAGCAGCTTCGTGTATAGATTTTATTACTTTGAGGGCACTGCTGTTCAGCTGTCAAAAACTATTATAAACTTTATCCCAAATTGTTGTCCTTTCAGCTTCCAAGTGCACTCTGCTCCCAGACCACCTACCCCCTTGGTCTCCAAAAACTTCAATAGTCTCTGCCCTTATACCTTGTAGCTTCCTCCCCTCCACCCTCCAGCTCGGGAGTGAGAAAGAGTGCCCAGATAACAGTGGCACTCACTGGAAACTCCACCCCAGTTCCCTTCCTACTTTGCAAGGGAAGCGTCTCATAATGAAGGTCACCACCACCACCCCAGCATGTTGGCAGTGGGGATCAAATCTAGTGGTCCAGAGGCAGGTGACTGTACTGCTCCTCCAGTCCTGCTTCTCATTGTTGTGGGAAAAGAGATAAGGCAGCCCAAGGATTGCTTTCATTTATCTCAATATGGAAGAGGGCAGGGTACCAAATCTCATGGCAAGCCCCTTCCTTCTGAACACTGTCCTACAATTCCCTGCCCCAGGCATCCCACTCGATTTTCTGAAACACCTACGCCACCAAACACCCAAACTATCATCCTGTCCCATCCTTGGGTCTCCTCCTCACCTTCCCTGGGAGCTACCCATGACGAAGCATGTGACATTCTTAGACCTAGTTTTCTTGGTTTTAGGATTCTCTAACCTTTCTCACCTTTTCCTTTACCCTTTTATCGGGGGAGGGTTCCAATCTATACATCTTCAAGTTTCTCAAGTCCCCAAACTGTTACCATTTGCCCATAATCTTATTTAAGGGGTACCACCACTCCAAGCCAGGTCCAGCACACACCCCTTTCTTGGTAAGGTGTTGCATTTTACAGAGGGGCACAGAGTGCAGGCTCCTTCTTTTCCCGAGGGAACGGGGATTGTGATCCTGACGGACAGTGACAGTACCACTCACCTATCTCCGCCTCTCCAAATATCCCACTGCTTTCCTAGCACAACATCTATTTGACACTTGCACATTCGCAGGGCTCACCAAGCCCACAGTACAAACCTTCTCCTCTCCTCCGCCCCCCCCTCCCGAGAAGAGTCTCACTTTCGCACTGCTCCTCCCCTTCGAAATCACGGCACTGGAGCCCCCCCCCCCCCCCCCCCCC
>NW_015159711.1:3010506-3041508 GCF_001447785.1 Gekko japonicus
GGGGAGAAGAGAGAGAAATGGAGGCTGCTGCCGCCACCGCCGCCGAAGCGATTTTGCCCCCCTCCTCGCCTCAGCCTCGCGCGGCCGCCATCTTGGGCTGGATGGCAGATGGGGACTGAGGCGAGCTGGTGCGGAGGAGAAGGCGGGAAGGCGCAGCGACGAGCGGGGGAGAGGGGGCAGAGCAACGCGCGGCTGCTCCCAGGCTCGGAAGAGTCACGATCCGTTTTTAATGCCGACTTCGCAGTTCGTCAGGCAAGGTCCCCAAGAGTACCTCTGAGCATATGCAGAGTTGTCGACTCATTCTTGTCCGGGCAGGTCCTGTGTTCGAAGAGCTGCTTCCAAGAAAACATGCACTGTTTACTCACTTATTTATGGGACCCAAGGCAGATTACATAGTGTTAAAACAATGCAGTCAAGTAACAGGAGTCATCGAACAACCGATGAAATAGGACTAAGATAACACAATTAGAAACAATGCCAAAATATTACCAGATATGTCCACAGCAGTAAGAAAATCAAATTACAAAAGTAGAAAACACTAGTCTTTGTTGCCTTTGTAAAAAGAACCCTCCATTCTTTATGCCCTATTGAACAAATCGGTTTTATTTAAAATATTTTTATGCTTCCTTTTTACCCAATTGGGGTCCCTAAGGCACCAACATTAAAACAGTGTTTAAAATACATGAAATAATACAATAAAAACCCATAAACTTGCACAGGTTTTACACAAGTGCAGAACCAGAGAAGTGCAGGAGCCTTCCTGACCTCAGCCAAACCATTCCAAAAAATGGGAGTCTAGGGTTACCAGATGTCCTCTTTTTAGACATGTCCTCTTTTTTTTATGTCCATCCTCTTTTAGGCTCTTTTTAAAAAACTGAAAAGTCCTCTTTTGGGATTGGAAGGTTAGGAATATTGCTAGTTAGTAGCAATTATCACAAATAGTGGGGATATTTAAAATTAGATTTGTCATAGTGATCACTTGTTTGAAGTGGTCAGTTGGGAAATATGTCCTTTCTTGAGTTTCAAAATATGGTAACCCTATAGGAGCCACAATAGAGAAAGCACATGCGTGGGTAACTATTGATTTTACCCATTTGCAGGGTGGCACCTTCAGAAGTCTGCTCAGATGAACAAAGCCATTGCTGTGGACCGTAATAGAAGAGGGGATCCTGCAGATATGAGGGATGAAGGGTTTTGTATGTGAAAGTTAGTGCCTTGAATTGAACCTGGTAACTGATAGGTAGTCAATGGAGTGACTGCAGATAGGGTGTAATATGCATACTCTGCCTACCTCCCAATACTCTAATAAAATAAGAATAGTAACCAAGATTCAGCATTCTGTACTAGCTGACCACATCACGCCAACCCCTCACAAAACCAGGTAGAGAAAGGGGCAGACGTCGCTGGCAGAAAGGGTTGGTTTGGGAGCAGAGGGCGACAGGAGGATCAAGGGCTGGAAATGGGAAAAGTCGTCAAGCACCGCGATCACTGGTCCCAAGGCATCGGGGCCAGGGGTGGTGGTAGGGGCAGATGGGCCACCCATCCAATGCCAAGGTAGCAGGTAGGAGGAGAAGCTGGGAACAGGTGTTGGGATTAGGAGCCAGGCCAGCTCATCGGCCTCCCTCTGGTGAGGAAGAACAGGGATTGGGCCAGGAGGGGGAAGCTGGGCTGGAGGCAAGAAATTTAAAAGGAAGCAGATCAATCAACCAGGGAGGAAGAGCCCATGACTCGACACAGTCCAGCAGTTTCCAGAGAGAAGGATCTCCAAAGATAAGAGTCTGGGAGTGAGAGAGGGGGATCTGGGTGATATTAAACCCCACTCACAAAGTTCTGAGGCCATGTCAGCTGGTTCCATGAAAGAACTCAAGCCCTGGATCAGCCCAACCCTCCACCCGTGGACCCAGGGGAGCCGGGGCAAGACAGAAGCTTTTTTTTTCTTTACTTTTTTTGCAGTTGCATTAATTTGCTTCTCCAGGAATAATACTGGGTCCACTATCATTCCTAAACTCTTAACCGAGTGAGCAAAGTTCAGCTGAACCTCTTACAACGTTGTTTCCTTCAAAGATGAGGAGCCACCTGAAAATTTGGCCATTTCATCTCCTGGGCAAGGGGCTGATCAGTGAACAGACTTGAAACCTGCAACCACTTTTCAATTAAGATGCTGCTCCCCCTCAGCAGCAGCAGCTCAGAAGAACGTAAGAGCAGCCTGGTCCATCTAGTCCAATTTACTGTTCCACTCAGTAGCCAACCAGATGTTCCTGAAGGTCTACTACTAGCAGGGCGTGGGAGACCAACCCTTCCCCAAATTCTTGCCCCACCCTAGCACTGGTATTCAGGAAGTTTCTACCACCATGGAGGTTTTGTTTAGTCATCATGGCTAACAGCCACCGATGGACCTATCTTCCATGATGTTGTCTAATCCCCTTTTAAAGCCAACTAAGCTAGTGAACATCATTACATCCTGTGGAAACAAATTCTACAAGTTAAATTATTATTTCAATAAAGAAATACTACCTTTCACCTGCGCTGAAGGTTGCTTGTATTATAAGTCACCAGATCTTGTAGCAGAGCATGCATACATGGACTGGTGGAGTCCTACAGACCAAAACACAAGTGGGAGGGGCCAGAGTTAAAAAGCATTCCACATGAGTATTCTATCACATATAAAGAACAGAAGAAGAAAAGATAGGATTTATTCCCGCCGTTCACTCGAAGTCTCAGAACAGCTTACAAACTCCTTCCCTTCCTCTCCCTACAACAGACACCATGTGAGGCAGGAAGGGCTGAGAGAGCTCTGAGAGAACTGCTCTTGAGAGAACAGCTCTGTGAGAACTGTGGCCAACCCAAAGTCACCCAGCAGCTGCATGTGGAGGAGTGGGGAATCATACCCAATTCTCTGAGATTAGTCTGTGCACTTAACCACTGCACCAAACATGTTATATGTGTCAGTCCATTCACATATAAGCACACAGTTTCTGTCCTAGCTATCAATCACTATCATGTTAATACAAGTCAGCAAATAGGAAAAAAATCTCATGTGCTAAATATGTTTACATATAATGAAGCCCATGCACAATACGTGAACCACTTCTGGTTGCTATAATGTCTGTTACAGCCCTTAATTGGCCGCAGCTTCCTTGTATGACTCTAGTGATTATCACAAATATATCTTTCCATTTCACACTTCAAGATATTTGATGCATCAAGCACCCCTGCCACATTAGGTGTGAGTCAGCTGTGAGACAAATTGCATGGTAGCATTGGAGCTGTGAAGTCACTTTACCGCAGATACACCCACATTTACAGCTATGCCATCACTCAGTCCACTTTGCCACTGGAGGCTGATCTGTTCTCAGGACAAGGCACAACTCAGCTCTCATGGATGTTCTATTTTTCTCAGTATATATATAAATTAGACTAAAATTACCTTATGCAAGCATTTACCTTCCTGGAAACGGAGATGAGCACCGCAACCCTAGAGTCGGATTTGACTGGCTTTCGAGCAAGGGAACCTTTACCTTTACCTAATAAAGTTCCCAAGTTTTTATATCACTAATGTACTTTTATCACCATAATTTGTTTCTGAATCCTGAACTATAGATATATAATACATATTTGCATTATGCTTATATCCAGCTTTTTATCATAAAGGTCTTCAAACTACTTTCCAGTTTTTTAAAATATATTTTTACTTTTTACTCCCGGCCCCCTTCCAACAATATCTGTAACCAGGCCATTCACATTCAGAGCATGCAGGCAAAGCTGTATGCACTTATTTCTTATTAGGAGGATATTAATACCAGAAAAATAAGCATAGGTAGGCCACAAAACTCCACATTACAGATTTTAGGCCTCACTAATATACCCTGAAACATCTATTTTATCTTTCCTCACCCCACTTTTTTATACTGACATCTAACCTGAAACATGTCTCCTCACCCTTCTTTTTACACTTATGATTGAGTTCTGGGGAACTCAAAAGCTTACACTTATTAACTTTTGATATTTTGGCTGGTCCTAATAAAAAGGTATTTAATGACTGTGGTTCTTTCCATGGAGCAACATAGCTACCTACGGTTTTAACATATACATGGTTTCTTATTACATTGGTAACTGTTCTAAGACAAAAATAGGAGAGCCACGTTATACCAAACTAGTCCAGCCTACAATAAACCATATACAGCCTGAAGCTACGCTGATGCAATGCAGTCATGCTCATGGAAATTAATGGGCATAAATTTGTAGAATCTCACAGCCAAGCCTGTACATCATGAACACCTTCTTTTGATTGCTCACATGCTAGTTTCACACATTTTGTTTTGTCCCTCTTATCTGGAAAATTTAGTGATTTCTCTCCAGTCCTGGCCTTCAGTAATATTTATATACCACCTTTTCTGCCACTGCATTCAAGACAGTCTACTGCTCAAAACAACACTTAAAATACATAACACAAAAAGGGAAGATGCGAACAAGCAATTTCAGATACTAAGTGCAGGACCAGATCCTTTAAAATAGGTTGTTGTTGTTCAGTCGCACAGTCGAGTCCAACTCTTTGCGACCCCATGGACCACATCACACCAGGACCTCCTGTCTTCCACCGTCCTCTGGAGTTTGCTCAATTTCATGTTCGTTGCATCGGTAACACTACTGTCTAACCATCTCATCCTTTGCCGTCCCCTTCTTCTGTTACCTTCAATCTTTCCTAGGTGTTACTACCTTTATATTTTTCCAAGGCTGCTTTGGGACAATGACATCTGGTGTGTGTTAAGAATTCTAATTGTAACATAAAACCATCTTAATACTATTCTTATCAGTATGCATACACAGAAAAATTTAAACCCTAAACATACAGGAAACCACAGACCAACATAAAGCAGAAACTGAATAAAATTTGGAAACTCTTCTTGCCAGCTTTTTACTATTTGTATCCCATTCCAACACCTAGAAGTTCAGGCAAAACTTCTCTCCTCACAGTATTTCCATGATATATCTACTGTTAAGTACACAAGAGCAGGCCACCAAACATTTTCAATCCAGCATGATGTAAAGACAAATAACAGTTGCCAAGAAAACTTTCTTTCCGTCCACCAACATTTCCCCATTACTCCTCCCCCATTTTTGCTCAAGGTTTAAAAACAGCCATTCACCTCCTATCCCTGTTCTCCCCCCATCTTACTTTTTCATGAGAGTTGTGGGCATATATCTCCACACTCAAATGGGAAATAACCATAAAGTGGGATATTCTGCTGCATCTTTAGCAGCCCAGGCAATTCCTCCTCCTTCCACTGAATCAAAACCACATGTTGTTCTTTCCCTGATTTCCAACAGGTGCAAGTATTTCCTCTGCTGCCTTCCAGCAGCATCAAATCCACAAATAAGACCTCATTAGCTAAGTTGAAAGTTATAATAAATACATCACTTCCCCCACAGAGAAAACATTCAGCTACCACCTGTTGCTCTTCCCTGACTTTAGCTGCTTACTCTGATTTCCCCCCCCTCCATGATTTTTTGGTGGTGAGCAATTTTGTTGTTGTTGTTCAGTCGCACAGTCGAGTCCGACTCTTCGCGACCCCATGGATCATCTCCCGCCAGGCCCTCCTGTCTTCCGCCGTCCTCTGAAGCTGGCTCAATTTCATGTTCGTTGCATCGATGACACTGTCTAACCATCTCATCCTTTGCCGTCCCCGTCTTCTTTGACCTTCAATCTTTCCCAGCATCAGGGTCTTCTCCAGGGAGTGCTCCCTTCTCATTTGGTGGCCAAAGTATTTGAGCTTCAGTTTCATTATCTGGCCTTCCAGGGAACAGTCAGGGTTGATTTCTTTTAGGATTGACTGATTTGATCTTTTTGCAGTCCAAGGGACTCTCAAGAGTCTTCTCCAGCACCATAGTTCAAAAGAATCTATTCTTCGGCGCTCGGCCTTCCTTATAGTCCAACTCTCGCAGCCATACATGACTACTGGGAATACCATTGCTTTGACCATGCGGACTTTTGTTGGCAGGGTGATGTCTCTACTTTTTTTCATGCTGTTTAGGTTCGCCATCGCTTTCCTCCCAAGGAGCAGGCGTCTTTTAATTTCATGGCTGCAGTCACAGTCTGCGGTGATCTGGGATCCCAGGAACGTGAAGTCTGTCACTACTTCCACGACTTCCCCTTCTATTTGCCAAGGAGTGATGGGGCCGGATGCCATGATCTTAGTTTTTTTGATGTTGAGCTTCAAGCCCACTTTTGCGCTCTCCTCTTTTACTCTGAGCAAGAGGCTCTTTAGGTCCTCTTCACTTTCTGCCATTAGAGTGGTATCATCTGCATATCTGAGGTTGTTGATCTTTTCCCCAGCAATCTTAATTCCCGCTTGTGATTCATCCAGGCCAGCATTTCGCATGATGTACTCTGCATATATATTAAATAAGCAAGGTGACAATATACATCCTTGTCGTACTCCTTTTCCTATGCTGAACCAATCAGTTGTTCCATATCCGGTTCTAACTGTCGCTTCTTGGCCCTTATACAGGTTTCTCAAGAGACATGTGAGGTGGTCTGGTACTCCCATCTCTTTAAGGACCTGCCATAGTTTGTTGTGATCCACACAGTCAAAGGCTTTAGCATAGTCAATGAAGCAGAAGTAGATATTTTTCTGGTACTCTCTTGCTTTTTCCATAATCCAGCGAATGTTGGCAATTTGATCTCTAGTTCCTCTACCTCTTCGAAACCCAGCTTGTACTTCTGGTAGTTCTCTATCCACGTACTGTTGAAGCCTAGCTTGTAGGATCTTGAGCATGACCTTGCTAGCGTGTGATATGAGTGCAATTGTGCGATAGTTTGAACATTCCTTGGCGTTGCCCTTCTTTGGGATTGGAATGTATACTGATCTTTTCCAATCCTGTGGCCACTGTTGCGTTTTCCAAATTTGCTGGCAAATGGAGTGCAGCACTTTAACAGCATCATCTTCTAAGACTTTGAATAGCTCAGCTGGAATACCATCACCTCCACTAGCTTTGTTGTTACTAATGCTTTCTAAGGCCCATTTAACTTCACATTCCAGGATGTCTGGCTCGAGGTCAGTGATTATACCGTCGTGGTTGTCAAGGACATCGAGGTCTTTCTTGTATAGTTCTTCTGTGTATTCTTGCCATCTTTTCCTAATCTCTTCTGCTTCTGTTAGGTCCCTACCGTTTTTGTCCTTTATCATGGCCAGCTTTGCATGGAACGCTCCCTTGATTTCTCCAACTTTCTTGAAGAGATCTCTAGTCCTTCCCATTCTATTGTTTTCTTCTATTACTTTGCACTGTTCATTCAGGAAGGCCTCCTTATCTCTCCTTGCTGTTCTCTGGAAATCTGCGTTCAGTTGGGTAAATCTTTCCTTTTCGCCTTTGCCTTTCGCTTTCCTTCTTTCCTCTGCTATTTGTAAAGCCTCATCAGAAAGCCACTTTGCTTTCTTACATTTCTTTTTCTTTGGGATGGTGGTGATTGCTGCCTCCTGTACGATGTCACGAACCTCTGTCCATAGTTCTTCAGGCACTCTATCTATCAAATCCAGACCCTTGAATCTATTCTTCACCTCTACTGTATATTCATCAGGGATGTGATCTAGGTCAAACCTGAATGGCCTCATGGTTTTCCCGATTTTCTTCAGTTTAAGTCTGAATTTTGCAATGAGTAGCTCATGATCTGAACCACAGTCAGCTCCAGGTCTTGTTTTTACTGACTGGATAGAGCTTCTCCATCTTTGACTGCAAATTATATAGTCAATCTGATTTCGGTGTTGCCCATCTGGTGATGTCCATGTGTAGAGTCGCCTCTTAGGTTGTTGGAAAAGGGTGTTCGCTATGACCAGTGTGTTCTCTTGACAAAACTCTGTTAACCTTTGCCCTGCTTCATTTTGCTTTCCAAGGCCAAACTTGTCTGTTATTCCAGTTACCTTTTGACTTCCTACTTTAGCATTCCAGTCCCCTATGATGATGAGGACATCATTTTTTGGTGTTAGTTCTAGGAGGTGTTGTAGGTCTTCATAGAACCGGTCCACTTCAGCCTCTTCTGCATCAGTGGTTGGGGCATAGACTTGGATTACTGTGATGTTGAATGGTTTGCCTTGGAATCGGACAGAAATCATTCTGTCATTTTTGAGATTGTATCCCAGTACTGACTTTTGCACTCTCTTGTTGACTATAAAGGCCACACCATTTTTTCTACGAGATTCCTGGCCACAGTAGTAGATATAATGGTCTTCTGAGTTAAATTCGCCCATTCCTGTCCACTTAAGTTCACTGATTCCTAAGATATCGATGTTAAGTCTTGCCATCTCATTTTTGACCACGTCAAACTTCCCTTGATTCATAGATCTTACATTCCAGGTTCCTATGTAGTATTGTTCTTTGCAGCATCGGACTTTCCTTTCACCATCAGACACATCCACAACTGAGTGTCCTTTCGGCTTTGGCCCAGCCGCTTCACTCTTTCTGGGGTTACTTGTACTTGCCCTCTGCTCTTCCTCAGTAGCATATTGGACACCTTCCAACCTGAGGGGCTCATCTTCCGGCGTCATATCTTTTAGCCTTTTGGTACTTTCCATGGGGTTTTCTTGGCAAAAGTACTGGAGTGGGTTGCCATTTCCTTCTCCAGGGGGATCACTCTTGGTCTGAGTTCTCTGCTGTGGCCTGTCCGTCTTGGGTGGCCCTTCACGGCATAGCCCACAGCTTCATTGAACTGCTCAAGCCCCCTCGCCACGACAAGGCAGTGATCCATGAGGGGGTGGTGAGCAATACAGGGATTCAAATTGCTTAACAATCTTGGTGCTTCCCCACCTATATAAACCTCTGTGTTGAGCAACACACACACACATCCACATTGGATTTAGGTAAAACATGTCAGGAATATGGCCTTCCCCCTCTTTGGGGTCCGAAAACAAGGCAAAGGAGGTAGCTGTGCTAGTCCCTTGTAGTAATTTTTTTTTAATGTCCAGTGGAACCCTAAAGAGTACCATTTATTTCATTATAATCTGACAAAGTGGATTGTGACTCATGAGAGCTCATATTGAAATAAATTTTGTTAGTCTTTAAGATGCCATTGGACCTTCACTTTAAGGCAAATTTGGACTACAAGAAGTCAAATCAGTCAATCCTAAAAGAAATCAACCCTGACTGTTCCCCGGAAGGCCAGATAATGAAACTGAAGCTCAAATACTTTGGCCACCAAATGAGAAGGGAGCACTCACTGGAGAAGACCCTGATGCTGGGAAAGATTGAAGGTCAAAGAAGACGGGGACGGCAAAGGATGAGATGGTTAGACAGTGTCATAGATGCAACGAACATGAAATTGAGCAAACTTCAGAGGACAGCGGAAAACAGGAGGGCCTGGCGAGATCTTGTCCATGGGGTCGCAAAGAGTCGGACTCGACTGTGCGACTGAACAACAAAAGTTCACTTTTCTCAGCTAGAAACAGACATCTAATAAGCACAATGTAGGTCAAGACAATCAATATAAGGAGACATCAAATAAGCGTTGTATTAGGACTCGGGTTACCAAAATGTGAATGAGCATAGCTTATTGGACATGATAACAGTGTATGAATATAATAAATAAACTGGTATTACATCAGTAGAAAACAATGAAACAACAACATGGTAAATACATGCAGCAAACTGATAATACATCCTATACAGTGGTATTAACCTGTAGTCCCTTTCCCTTTATAAAGCACTTTCCTTAACTACTCTGTTTCGGTATAACCCTGGGAGGATGTGATGAGCTGGGGAGGGGGGCAGTCAGTGCCCTGCAGAATTCTGCTCCCCCAAGAGAGGCAGTCTTAATGCAGGCAGAGCAAGCTTGAGGGAAGAGTTTCAGTAATTCCCATTTACCCTCTTTGTGGCTTTCCCCCCAGCTTGTGACTCTTAGCTTTTAGAGAATATCCAACTACCCACCACCTCTGTGGCTGTCTGTGCTCTCTTTTAAGAGTTTCCACCCTGCAGTGGTGTAAGCCTAGAGCCAGCCCCCAACTCATTGCAAAATGAAATTATTTGGGAAACTCCCTGAGTGAGAGCGCCCTGCCCTTATTAATGGGGAAATTCCCACCCCTCCCACAGGGCAGCGAGATCCAGTTTGCCTCATCAGAGATGAGAACATAAGACAAGCCCTGCTGGATCAAACCAGTGGTCCATCTAGTCCAGCATCCTGTTTCACACAGTGGCCAACCAGTTCTTCTTGAAGTCCAACAGCATGGCATAGAGGCTGAGGCCAAGGCCTTCCCCTGATGTTGCCTCCTGGCACTGGTATTCAGAGGATTACTGCCTCTGAACATGAAGCTTCCCTTTAGTCACCATGACTAATAGCCACCAATAGACCTATCCTCCATGAATCTGTCGAATACCCATCTGAAGCTGTCTATGCCTTTGGTCATCACTTCATCCTCTGGCAGTGAATTCCACGTTTTAATAACATGTTGTGTAAAGAAATATTCCTTTTTTCCTGTCCTGAATCTACTGCCCATCAGCTTAATTGGATGCTCTTGACTTCTAATATTTTGGGAGAGAGAGAAAAGGTTATCTTTGTCAACTCTCTCCATCCTGTGCATAATTTTATAAATTTCTATCAAGCCCCCCCTTAGTCTTTTCTAAAGTCCCACACTCTTCAGCCTTTCCTCATAGGGAAGGTGCTCCAACCCCCTAATCGACCTTGTTGTCCTCTTCTGTACTTTTTCTAGTTCTGTGATGCCCTTTTGGAGATATGGGGACCAGAACTGCACATAGTATTGTATAGATTCCTGCCCCCACGCCTGTCCAGGAATGAGGGGGAAACCTACACTTTACACTTACCAACAACCCAGAGAGGTAGACTGCCCTCTCTGGATTTCAGGACAATAGGCCACCAGAATCCCTTTTTAACTAGTCCCGGCTTTTCCCCAAGGGAGGGATTCCAAACCTTGAGGTTAGCCTCTGGGACAGAACACACTAGCACCTCCTCAGAGATGCACACTTAATGCTCAATAGTAGCGTGTGTGGTCAGTGTTCAGGCTGCAAGATTTAGCCTTGGAATCCAGTTACAATATCAAAACAAGTTAGAAACAAGAATAATATTTTATTCAGCTCAGAGTATTGCAATTAGACCATAAGGTTTCAAAACAAGAAAGGCTAGGGCAGTTTCCCTTGACTACACATTAATAATTCATAGTTACCACATGCAGGAGCTTCCAAGAGTTCAAGATTGTCCATTGTGATAATCCAGGTATCACCAAGGGATTTTGAGGAGGAAAATCCCCTCTTTGCCCTCCATGTGCTCTAGGGCACAAGGCAACCCTTTGTTCTCCAACAGACAGCATGGCAGGGCAGCATTTCAGGTGAACAGAACACAAGAGCAGCAGAGAGCAGGAACAGAGAGCTCTCTTCCAAGGGATCAGACAATTAAACCCCAATCTAATCATGACTAGCTGTGACCATCAGCCAATCAGGAGTAGCAGGGTGTGTGGCCAATTTTTTGGTTGTCATGGGTACAAGTGGGGATAGGCTGGAAGTTTGGAAACCATGCCCGCAGTCAGGTGACTCCTAAACTCCAAACTTTATTGCGTACGTGACTGTTTGCATGAGGTCTGCCATTTGGCATGAACGTGTGAAAGAATGTGGGTTTATGGCATGCTACTGAGGCCATCTGGGCCTTACCATTTGGCTTGTGAGAGGAAACCAAAAGAAAGAACAGGAGAATGCAGGAGACATTTAGAAATCAATATTTCTATACAAGTATTTCAAATGAGGGTGCACCATAGTCCTATACAGGAGCATTATAATATATTGGCCATTTTATTTTCAAATCCTTTCCCAATAATTCCTAACATAGAGTTTGCCTTTTTCACTGCTGCTGCACACTGGGTTGACGCTTTAATTGAGCTATCTACCACAATCCCAAGTTCTCTCAGTCTCAGCAAGTTGAGACCTCACTAGCCTATATTTGAAGTTGGGATTTTTTTGTTCCAGTGTGCATCACCTTACACTTACCAACACTAAACATCTGACACCTTGTTGCCCACTTACCCCATTTTGTGGAGATGTGTCATGAATAATTTTGGTGAGGTCCCTTCTCAAAAGCCCTTTGAAAATCCAAGTATATAATGTCTACCAGGTCACCATTGTCTACTTTCTTCACTTTCCCAAAGAACTTCAAAAGGTTGGTGAGTCAGGACTTCCCTTTGCAGAAGCCATGCTGATTTTCCCTTCCCTCTATGTGCCTAACAATTCTATTTTTGATTACAGTTTCTGCTTATTTGCCTCAGACAGACATTAGGCTGACTGGCCTGTAATTTACTGGACCCCTTCTGGACCCATTTTTAAAAATTGGTGTAACATTTGCTACTCTCCTGTCTTCTGGTGCAGCAGCTGAATTCAGTGATAAGTTATATATAGAGGTTAGTAGATTAACTATCTCACATTTTAGTTCCCTAAGAACTCTCGGGTGTATGCCATCAGGACTTGGAGACTTATATGTTTTTAATTTCCCCAGTAGGTCTAGTCTAGAACTTAATCTCTCGTTTCCACAATGTGGCTCAGTTCTTCAAACTCCCTTCCTGAAAATAGTGGCTGTGGCATGGGTACATGCCTCACACTTTCCACAGTGAACACAATTTTTTTTTAAATTCATTGAGATTTCCCTTCCCTCAGCAGCTGAATGGGACAGCTTCATGGGATGAAGATGACAAGGGTAGGCGTTTCTACCAAGAATCCAACAAGTGGATCCTTGTTGTCCTAGGTCAAAGCATGCCCCAGCTCTTCTTTGGTAAGTCTGGGAGAACAGGGGGAGACTCCAGACAAGCTCTACTTGTTTTTTATAGAAAACCTCTCCTGATCAACAGCATTGTCCATAATTTATGGAATTACAGGAGCATAGGACATGACCACCTCAGGCAAGCCATTCCACAAGGTGGGGGCCACAACAGAAAAGCTTATATGTAGCTGGTTGTTGACCTTGCCCATTTGGAAGGCAACACCTGCAGAAGGCCCTGGACAGATGAGGAGAGTTTATCATGGAGGAACGCAAGAAAAGATACAGTGCTGCATATATTTAGGTGGCAAGGCCCTGCAAGGCAGTGTATGTGATGGCCAGTACCTTGAACTGAGCCCAGTAGCTGATGGGTACTGATTGCAGAATGTGCAGTAATGTGCATGCTCCATCTAGCCCCTGATAATAAACAAGCCAAAGCATTCTGTACCAACTGGAGTCTCCAAGTTGACTTCAAAGTCAGATCCATACAGAGAGCATTACAATAGCCTAGTCTCATTGTTACTGTGCCATACATCAAGGTAGCTATATCAGCTGAGTCAAAGTAAGGCACCACTCACAGCCTTGACAAAGTCGGAAGTAAGCATTTTTACGACTACATTAACTTGTTTCTCCAGTAGTAATGCTGGATTCACTATAACCCCTAGGCTCTCAATCAAGTCAGCAAGGGTCAGCAGAACTCCATTGAAGGCTGGAAGTACAATGACCTTCAAGAATTCAGCCTTCCCAGTTAGTATTAATTTTGTCTTATCAGGGTTCAGTTTCAATTTGTTCTCTCTTAGCCATTTAACCACTGCTGTCAGATAGTGGTTCTACTGCATCGCCAGGAGATCTGGGCAGAGAGATTTAGAGCTAAGTATCATCAGCATACTGAGACCATGCCTAGGGTTGCCAGCTCCGGCTTGGGAAATACCTGGAGATTTTTGGGGGTGGAGGGTGGGGTTTGGGAAGGGGAGGGACTTCAGTGGGATATAGTGCCATACAGTCTACCTTCCAAAGCAACCATTTTCTCCAGATGAACTGACCTGGAGACCCGTTGTAATCCCAGGAGATCTCCAGCCATGACCTGGAAGCTGGCAACCCTAACTGTGCCCTGTGGAGCCCCAGAGGGTGACATGACAGTTTTGCTCATCTGAGCACGGCTTTCTGCAGGTGCCGACATGCAAACTGGCAAAACCAACAACTGCCCATACAGATGCCTTCTCTGTTGCCCCCAACTTGTGGAACGGCCTGCCCAAGGAGGTCAGGAAGGCTCCTGCTCTCCTGCCTTTCCACAAACGATGCAAAACTGAACTATTCAAGAGGGCCTTACTACATAGGCACTGTTGATTGTACTGACTCACATTGTGTCCCAAATTCCCAGTGAGGAAGTGTGCCAGTAATCTTAAATAAAATACTTGAAACTGCAGAGATGGACAAATTGACTTTAAGTTTGAGAGGACAAAATAAACAAAAATCTGAGAATACACGGTCAAGGTTTTATAAATGGATGGAAGAATACAATAAATAAACCATATGGACATACAACCGAATCAGAAGAACATAAGAACATAAGAGATGCCAATGTTGGATCAGGCCAAAGGCCCATCCAGTCCAACACTCTGTATCCCACAGTGGCCAGAAATACCAGTGCCATCAGGAGGTCCACCAGTGGGGCCAGGACATTAGAAGCCATCCCACTGTTGACCCCCCCCCCAAGCACCAAGATGACAGAGCATCACTTGCCCCAGAGTCCCTATCTATACCTTGTGGCTAATAGCCACTGATGGACCTCTGCTCCATATGCTTATCTAATTCCCTTTTGAAGCCGTCCATGCTTGTAGCACCCACCACTTCCTGTGGCAGTGAATTCCAAGTGTTAATCACTCTTTGGGTGAAGAAGTACTTCCTTTTATCCGTTCTAACCCGACCGCTCAGCAATTTCATGGAGTGCCCACGAGTTCTTGTATTGTGAGAAAGGGAGAAAAGTACCTCTTTCTCTACCTGCTCTTTCCCATGCATAATCTTATAAACCTCAATCATGTCACCCCTCAGTCGTCGTTTCTCCAAGCTAAAGAGCCCTAAGCGCCTTAACCTTTCCTCATAGGGAAAGTGTTCCAACCCTTTTATCATTCGAGTTGCTCTTTTCTGCACTTTTTCCAAAGCTATAATATCCTTTTTAAGGTGTGGTGACCAGAATTGCACACAGTATTCCAGATGAGGTCGCACCATTGATTTATATAGCGGCATTATGATATTGGCTGATCTGTTTACAATACCCTTCCTAATAATCCCCAGCATAGCATTGGCCTTCTTTATTGCAGTCACACACTGTCTCGACATTTTCAGTGAGTTATCTACTACAACTCCAAGATCTCTCTCTTGATCAGTCTCTGCCAGTTCAGACCCCATCAACGTGTATTTATATTTAGAATTTTTGGCTCCAATGTGCATCACCTTGCACTTGGCCACATTGAACCCCATTTGCCATGTTGATGCCCACTCGCCCATCTTTGACAGATCCCTATGGAGTGCCTCACAATCCTCACTGGTTTTCACCAGCCTGAACAACTTTGTATCATCTGCAAATTTAGCCACTTCACTGCTTACTCCACCAGTGATCCCTCTAAGAAAATATGAACTATATTTCTAGTTATGAGCAAAATGGTGGGGAAAAATAAAGAAGCAAAATATATAGTTAGATAATGTATGATATAACTTAACAGATAAAATAATGTGGTAAATGTCTGTCTGTATGTATGTATGTAGTTTTTTGTTGGTCTTTTAAAATTGTTTTCTTAAAAAAAAAAGAAAGGAAGTGTGCCAGTGAGAAAGGCAGACTATAGCTAACGTAAAAAAAAAAAAAATAACACTGATTACAAATGGCATCTGTTATCAGTTCTTTGAGACCAAGCCCGAGTTGACTCTTTGCTTTTAGCCATAGTCCAAAACCTGTGCCACACACTGGGAAATAATCTTGGATCTCATAATAAATAACCTCTGGAACCTGCAAAAAAGGTGAAAAAATTAGAAGTGTGGTTACAAGAGTCAAAGAAAGATGGCTTAATTAAGGCCACCAACATTCTTAATAGCCCCTGTTGCTGGGCCTGGTAATAATGTTTAACCTCATGCTGTAAAAGGCTTCACCTCCCAATTTCAGCAAGTTACTGTTAAAAGCTCAAGAGCAAACCTGGTCAGTTGGCAACTTTACTTAGTTAGCATCATTCTCTCTCTGCACTTAAAAACAGCAAAATGGATACTTTGCCCCAGTACAGAAAATTATACTTCACTCAAAACATAATGTGGATTGAATGCCAGTCTTAAAAGGAGCAACAATACTTTTGACAGTAAACAAGAACAGAAGTGCATTTCAGATAACTTTCTCCTCAGTACAAAAATTGGAGTCTTGTAAGATGCACATGCTAATGGCTACAAGCACATCCAGGTAGAAGCTAAAAAGGATAACAAGCATAGATCTGTATTAAGGAGTGGGTTGTGCACATTTGGCACTGGGAGAAGAGATTTGGTCTTGCCAATAGATACATTGAAGTTAGTTTAATCTTGTCATGTCTATCAGTGTTCTTATATGCTTATAATAAAGTCAGGTGTAACAAATAAAGGAAAAATTGGGGGGGGGGGGCACTGTATTTCTGTAGAGCTACAAATAAATTTACCCAGAGGGAAAAATGATCTGCTCTGTCCCTCCCATTGAAAAATAAATGGGATCTTGGAAGAAATGCCAGGGTAGCAAAATTGGCCAAGACCTTTGAGGGTAGCTAACTATATAAGGCCTTGGTGAGGTTGGAAAGTGCCATCTAGTCACAGATGAGTTATGGTGACCCTGTAGGGTTTTCAAGGCAAGGGATGAACATAGGAGGTTGACCATTGTCGGTGTTTGCATAGCAAACCTGCATTTCCTTGGTGGCCTCCCTGCCAAGCACTAACCAGGGCCAACCTTGCTTAGCTTTGGAGATCTCACAAAATTGGGCTTGCCTGGGCTATCCAGGTCAGGGCCTTGGCAGAATCCAGCAAACATACTGAATATGGAAGTGTGTTTAATGTCTTGAAATGAGAGGTACTGGAGCAAACGTCATCCACTCCATCCTGGAAGTCCTTTCACTAAGTGATCCCACATAGGGTGTGTGATGGGAGGCTTGCTCTAAATAGTGAACCATAAAGAAAAAGTGCACTCTACATGTTCTGGAATACTGCCTTCCTGATTCATATGATCCAGGGATGAGTTTTGGGAATTAAAACTAGTTCTCGGACTGAGCTCTGGATATTGTTTCTCAGGGCATGGGAGAAGATGAGTGAGGAGCAGTGCTCCCTCTAAGCTGTGGAGTCTTGTGAGCAAAAATCCTACTTTGTGAGCTACTGGCATTAAAGTTGTGAGCGAGCGATTTGGCTACTGCATAAACTAGTTTGCTCTGGAGCCATCCTTCCTGAGCTAAGACAAAAAAGTGTATGCCGGAGGCTAAAAAACTGTGAGCTAGCTCACACTAACTCAGCTTGGAGGGAACACTGGTGAGGAGCCAGTCTGTTACGGCTACCAAAGTCTACAAGTTCTGTCGGATACTAGGAGAGCTGAAGTGTGTACCAGTTCTTGAAGACAACATGTTAACAGAACATGACAGTGATGCTGAGATGAGCCACAGACTGTTCTAAGCAAATGCAGGCTCCTGGCAAAGGGGAATGAGCCCAGCCAGGGAAGAACTCCCTGTAAGATGCCTTTCAAATCCAAAGCAATGTGCTTTGCTGCTGTGCTGCTATGGCTATTGACAGCTGTAATAAACACATTTTGATTTAATACCCCAGGAATGGAACATTAACATTCTATACTGCAAAATCAGAGCCAGCTATTTTGGCTGTCCTGTAGCCAAAGGCAAAAGTTTGGAAGAATAGAAGAGCATGTGCTAATTAGTGCCTGGTCATGAACGTGTGGGTGACAATTTGGAAACTACACAGGTATCCATTATTACCTATTTCAATACCATATTCCATTAGGATGGCCGCCACCCCACCCCCCCTTGGGCCTTTAAATAGATGCAGGATGGATAGACGTTTAACAAGCAGATTTTTTCCTAGCATGCAGATATAGTGATGGGGGGGGGGGGTTTCACCTATTTTATAGCTGTTAAAGATCCCTGAAAGACAGTATCTTCACCCCCCTCCCCAACCAGACACTATTTCTGTGCTAATAACACTATCACACAACCGGGAAGAAACAGGTTTCATTTTGTCCTCTTCTCTCTCTTTGGTCTTCTTATTCTGCCTCTCACCAAATTATTTATTTATTTATTCAAAACCTTTCTGCTGCCTTTCCACCCAAATAGGGTCCCCAAGGAGGCAAACATCAAAATATTAAAACTTTTAAAAGATTACAGCAGTATATTAAACAAGGTATATATAGAATATTTAAGCAATTCACTAAAAATACAGACATATAAGCAACACCAGCAGCAACTACGACCACGGCAGGTATGCCAAACGAAACAAAAAAGTCTTTACCTGTTGGTGGAAGGCAGAGGAAAGAGGGAGAGAGATGAATCTGCCTGACGAGGAAGTCCCAAAGCCTTGGTACCACACAAACAAGAAGGCCCTTTCTTGAGTTTTCACTCATCTGGCCTCAGATGGTGAGGGTACCCGAAACAGGGCTTCTACAGATGAATGGAGTGGGTGAGTAGGTTCATATAAAACAAGGTGAGCCTCTTCTTTTACAACATGGCAAAAATATAGCCCTTTCTCTCTACCTATTCAGCAAAAACTCTGGGTCATGTTCTGTCACCCACAACCTTCTCTTCTCCAGTCTGCCATTGTCACTCTTTCTCTCTGTCCAGTACTCAGCCACAAAAATTGTTCACCTCTCTTGTTGTTCCGACCACATGACCATCATTGGCTTCTTGCCTGCTCCTCCATCAAGCACAAATATCCTCTCCTTATATCCAAAGTCCTCCATCCTAGGGATGCCAGCCTCTAGGTGGGACCTGGGGATCTCCCGGAATTACAGCTCATCTCCAGACTACTGAGATAAGTTCCCCTGGGGAAAATTGATACTTTGGAGGTTGGGCTCTATGGCACTGTATCCCACTGAGGACCCTGTCCTCCCCAGGCTCCATCCCCAAATCTCCAGGAGGTTCCCAACCTGGATCTGGTAACCCTCCCCCGCCATCCCCCCACCGGTGGCCAGGGGGGACCTGGCAACCCTATCCATGGCCTTGCCATGCTTATCTTTCTGCTCTGTTATCCCAATATAGCCACACCCATGACCTTCACACCTCCAGCTTACCCGCCTACCCAAGGGACCAATTGACATATTACAATGTTTCTGTATCTCCCTTATGGCTACCTTGGGTCCTGTTGATCAGAAATTCTTCAAGAGTTCTGTGCTGGGAACTTATTTCCCAGGAACATACAGGATCTAGCACAGATTCCCTTGTCATTTCCCTTGACCTGAAATGGCCCCAGGAAGCTGCCATTTGCCCTGTTTAGCATTTTAAAGGTACAAAACAGCACTTTGAATTGGACCTGGAAGCAAATTGCCAACCAGTGGAGCTCTTTCAACACTGGTGAGATGTCTTTGTTGTAATCAGTGCCTCTTAGCAGTCTAGCAGCTTCATTTTGAATCAGCTGAACTTTCTGAACCATTTTAAAATGCAGTTCTACACAGAGAATGTTGTAGTAATCTATCCTGGATGTAACTAGAGCACGAATAGCCCTGGCCAAATCAGTAATTTCAGGGCAGTTGTACAGCTGGCATAATAGCCAAAGCTGGTTAATGGCATTACACATTATACAGAAGACTTGAATATCCAACTGCAGCCACTGTTCTAACCATTCTCCACCCCTAATTGCAAACCTCCTTATTTTGGAGCAAAGCAATCACATCCCAACCATGCTGAAACCCAACTCCTCAATTAGCCCCATTATGAACCGACAGCGCCTCACTCTAATCTAGATGGAGCTTCAGCACTTTGGCCTTCATCCATCCTATTATCTGTTCAGAATGTCCTGTCTCACCTGACTCTGCTGAAAAGGAGAAACAGAGCTCAGCATACTGATGGTTCTTTGCTCCAGATTGCTGTATAACTTTTCCCACTGAGTTCGCAGAGATGTTAAGCAACATGGAAGACCATACAAAAACCCTCTAGGACTCCATAGCATAAGTGTCATGGGGGTGAGCCACAGTCTTCCAACACCACCTTCTGGAACCAAGTAGCTAGACGGGACTAGAATTACAATAACCATCTCAGCCAGGTGGTCCAGAAGGGTCCCATGATCTGTTCCCCCAGTTTTCCCCATCAAAGTTTACCCATGGTAACCAAGGTTATGTTTGTTCTGAAAGCTAGGTCTGAAATAGTACTGAAATGCCCTCCCCCCGCCCACTGGAATTCTGACACAGGGTGGTGAGCTCTGCTGCAGCTTCCCTCAGTCACAAAGTGAAGATCCTTGTGATGTGGTGGTAGCTGCTGTGAAGCAACATTTTCAAAAATTTGTATAGTCAATCAGATCTCCAATGGCCAATCAGAAGGCCTGCTGGGCAGAAGCTCCACCTGGCCCCTCTCACTTTCTATAAATACTTGGGAGGGCACCAGGAAAGGTGTTTGGCTGGAACTGTGGCAGTCACAGGCAACACATTGTGGACCCCTGTATGAGGTTGTTTAGGTCCAAACAGGTCTGACAACTACCTAGAGGGCAAAAAATAATCCTTGTCCCTTTGACAGAGGCTTAATGGGCTGTTATTTACCAAGCAACGTTACTTCCTGCCTTGCTATGAAAAAGGATAGTTCATTTTATTACCAAGCCTGTTGGCACCCCCAACTCCAGAGCAGGTTTGTTCACTGAGGCTAGGATTTTATCCTCCTGCAGTAAAGTACTTGCTGAAACCTTCAGCCAGAGGTAAGAAATAGAATTAGCGAGAGTTGAACATGCAGGTGTAAGGGTGCTCTTCTCCCAATAACTTTTTAATTACAAATACCAAGAGGCTGAATTTGTAATTAGCAAATGCTTTGGAAATGGAAGCAGAAACATGCATTGTCCCAGTTTCCCAGGCGTGGGATAGGTGGGTCAGAAAATGAAGAAAGGTGATTTATTATAGTGACATTCTGAGGTCTTTTTTTCTCTTTTATAGGGAGCTCAAGGCAGCCTACGCAAGCTTTTCAGGAGAATGTCAATCATGCCTATGACCAGATCAAACCAGTTTAGCTTTAACAAGGTTGCCTTGAAACCACACCCTTGCATTTTGATTGAGTGATAGAGAAGATTAGCTTCTTGTAATCAAAGATTTCCACTCAGCTGTTGGCAGTATTTGCTTATGTATTGCAAAAGGGGCAGGTGAAGATGCCTGTGTGGAGTTCTAGAAATCCTATAGCCAGGGCTGTGCTTCAGGCAACCAAACTGTGGCTTAGAGTAACAAGGGGGCAGGGTGGGTAAAACAGCATGTTGTCTGTGGTGCCCTGGCCTTGACAAGCCCTTTCAGGCTGTTCCAGATGACCCTGATCAGGCCTGATTCAGATACAGGTATGCACTTAAGAAGCCTTAGGCATCTAGGTAGAGCCTAACTAGATGTCACAAGCTGCACAGGTTCTCCACAGGGACTAGCAGTTATACTGCGGCTGCTAGTTCCCAGTGGCAACTTGTAAGTAAATGCACAGCGATACTTGATTTGGATCAGAACTACTACACAGGAGAAGGAGGAACTCCTGCCTTCTCCCCTGTGCTGTTTTTGGCAGCTGAAACAGCCCAGAAGCTGCAGGTGAGAGTATTATTTTCTCTGTGGGGAGCCAGCAGGTGCAAGCATTTAGTGCACATGCTGGCTCCCAACAGAGCAAATTGCTCCCCTACCCCAAGCCCCTGCACTGTTTCAGCCACGGAAAGCAGCACAGGGCAAATTCCTCCTTCTCCAGCATGGTGGTCCTGATTCAAATCAGGCCCTGCTGTGTATCTACTGAAGAGTTGCAACCAAGAACTAGCAGCTGCTGTTTGTGACATCTAGGTAGGCTGATAGCTTTCCTATATCATAACATTAATCTCCTGGCAAAATGTACACCTCAACAATTTTGGGGAGTTTAGGGATAGTATACAAGTAAAAATATCACTAAAGAATCCTTGTTTCCATCAGATCTTTTTATTAAAACATAATAATTTACATTTATAACATGAAACGACTTAGAAGAATATGATAATCCTTTTGGTTTTATTTGGCTAATTAAAAGAGAGGAATGACATGAGTCCCAATTGTTTTAAAGGTAAAGGTTCCCTTGCTCGAAAGCCAGTCGTGTCCAACTCTAGGGTTGCGGTGCTCATCTCCGTTTCAAAACCGAAGAGCCAGCGCTGCCCGAAGACATTTCCGTGGTCATGTGGCCGGCATGACTAAACACCAAGGCGCACGGAATGCTGTTACCTTCCCACCAAAGTGGTACCTATTTATCTACTTGCAATTTCTTGCTTTCGAACTGCTAGGTTGGCAGGAGCTGGAACTAGAGACAGGAGCTCACTCCGTCATGCGGCAACTCGGGTCTCGAACTGCTGAACTACTGACCTTCCACAGCCTGCAGTTCAGCGTCTTAATCACCTGGAGGTTGGCAACCCTAGCTGGCCCTCAACCAATGCACCCCATATTTGAACTGTATTTCTGTATTTACTTGGAAATCCTTGGCATTCTCAGGTGCTTCTTGCACCTGGGCACCAAAGCACAGTATATCTATTGATATTAATTCCACTGTTTCTAATATACTAGAGGGCATATTGGTCTATTACTCCTTTGCCCTTTACGCCACCCAAGATAGTTTTGTTCTGGATTTCTGGACTCATTATTTGGCATGTTTAGCTGAGAGACACACCTGCCCAGACTACTTTGTGGCCTGCAGAAAAACCCTCCGTGATCTTTTTTAGTCCAGACCAGCAACTGTTCCCCTATACTCAAGGTCATTCCTGATAAGATGATTTAAGAGTGAGGAGGTGTGGGGGAACCAAATCTAGGCAGGACAAAGACTACATCCTGATGGTAGCCCTATTTGTGACCATAGCTGATTTCACTTCTAATCTCTCCACCCCACCTATTCAGGCAAAATGTCAGCGACTGTTTGCAAGTGGATTTTTTGCCATTTAACATGGTAAATTCCAGTTGCAAAGTGGATTGAAAGTGTGTTTAGTATGTATGAAAGTGCCCTATGTTGGCAACCTCCAAGTGAGGCCTGGAGGCCTCCTGGAATTGCAGCTCATCTGTAGACTACAGATATCAGTTCCCCCATCCTGGAGGAAATGGCTGCTTTGGAGGGCGGACTCTCTGCCAAGGTCTCTCTCCTCCCCAAACCCTGCCCAGGCTCCACCCCCTGATCTCCAGAATGTCCCAACCTGGACCTGGCAACCGTAGCTTTAACTGACCTTAAACATCTTATTTCATTGAAAATGTTTTTACCGGTCTTCATTATTAAATGACAACGTGGGAGAAGGCAACAGGGCACACTTTGGATTACTCCAGCTATCTTAATGGATTGAGATAAGCGCCATGGTCTGAGGCTGGCCCATGAGCAGAGGTACCATCCAGGCTGGACACTCAGGCAAAAGACCCAGTGCCCTGGCCCACCGGGTATGGGGCTTCTAAATGCCGGCTGCAACTTGCAGGCCTTGTTGAACCCAGTGGGACTGGCTTCTGAGTAAATAGGCATGGTTTACCCCATGTTCGTTTATTTCTTTTGGTATTTATGCCCCATTTCCCTCCAAAATTGGGATCCAGAGCAATGTTCCCTCTAAGCTGTAGAGTCCTGTGAGCAAAAATTCTACTTCGTGAGCTACCGGCATTAAAGTTGTGAGCAGGTGATTTGGCCGCTGCATAAATTAGTGTGTTCTGGAGCCATCCTTCCTGAGCTGAGACAAAAATGTGTGAGCCGGAGGCTAAAAAACTGTGAGCTGGCTCACACTAACTCAGCTTAGAGGGAACACTGATCCAGAGTAGCATATGCTGTTCTCCCCTCCTCCATTTTACTCCCCACAACAACCCAGTGAGGTATGTTAAGGGGAGAGGGAGAGTAACTAGGCCAAACTCACCCAGCAAGCTTCCATGGCAGAGTGGGGGTTTGAACCTGGGTCCAGATCTTAGACACGTCAACAACTGTGTGGGCATGCTCTCTCTTTGGCGATAGTGGGAGGGGATGAGTCAAGCTTGTTGAATGTTCGTTCTGTGCTTTGCATTTGAAGTCAACATTTTTATCCAGAGGGGGGAAGGGGTGGATGAGAGTCTAAGACTACCTAACTCCATCACTGCCTAGGACTGTATGTTCTCAGGTCCTAGAGGTTATGGACTGTTCATGGTGCAGGGGCTCTGCCCATTATAATTAGATAACACAGTATGGACAGAATGTGCTCATATTTTCTGTGAAGACTGTGGCTCGGCGGAACACATGCTTTGCATGCCAAAAGTCCCAAGCTTAATCCCTTGTATCTCCTGTAAAAAAGATTTCAGGAAAGGCGGGCTGGGAAAGGCCCTTTCTCTGCCTGAGGCCCCCGGGGGGAGCTGCTACCAGTCAGAGAAGACAGTACTAAACTGAACTGGCAGATCAATGGTCTGAGTCAGTATAAGGCTTTGAGGTCTAATTTTGAATCTGAGTGTATTTCTTTTCTTAATAGAGGCTTAATGTGTAGAAATGGACAGAGGAAGCTTTTTATGGCATGAAAATGAAAAACATCACTTCCTATTTGCTGCAGATCAAACTGATATTAAAGGGACAGCTAGAGGGACTGCTTTAAAAAGTTGTCAGTTCCACTTGGGTCAGTCATAAATTCTTTCGGTGCTGTTCTCTCAAGGGTAGTTCTCAAGAGAGAGCTCTCTCAGCCCCACCTATCTCACAGGGTGTCTGTTGTGGGGAGGGGAGGGGAAGGGAAAGGGAAAAAGATTGTAAACATTTTTGGATTTCTTTGGGTAGTGAAGGGTGGGGTATAAATCCAATCTCTTCTAGTTGTTATTACCAGTGCTATGTGTTGGGAGATTTCGTTAATATAGCAGAGTTTTGCCCAGTCATAGAACTGAGATACTGAATGCAGTAAATAAATCTCCCAAGAAGAATATTGCAAAAAAAGTAATCTAACATTTGTGCAAATAGATTCAGTTCACATTGAGGTTGCAGTTGAAAGGAGAGAGAGAAGCCTAATTTAAAGAGTACTTTCCCTATCACAAATGGCCTGTCAGAAATGAGGGCATTGTACCTACAGGAGAGACCTGCAGAGACATGGAAAGCCATGTGCAAGAGTATGAGAAGAAAAAGAGAGAAAGAAGGGTTCAGAGGGCAGCTCCCAGTTTAAGACAAAGAGAGGCATCCCATTAAAGGAGATAACTCCTATAAACACTTTGTGTGATATAGTGCCCCCCAATGTCCTGGCATGCTGAGTTGCTCACTCCAACACCATATGCCTGGAGAACAATGTTCTGTCCCTTTAATAAAGGCTTAAGGAGTTGTTCCTGACCCGGATAGTCAAAGATAGCCTGATCTCAGAAGCTAAGCAGGGGGTGCCTTGGCTAGTATTTGGATGGGAGACCTCCAAGGGATACCAGGGTCATGACGCAGAGGCGGACAATGGCAAACCATCCCTGAATGTCTCTAGCCTTGAAAACCCTGTGGTGTCTCCCTAAGTCCGCTGCATCCTGACAGCAATAAATAAATAAATGTTGTTATCTATTTCCATGCCATGACAAGCGTCAACTGCCCATTTCCATACATTTCTCTCCAGGCCAGTTGGCAACTCCTGCAAAACCATAATTGCCATGTCTAGATACAAATACAGATAAGGCAGATAGAAACATAAGGTGGTGAAACAGAGGGAACAAAAAGAAACTAAAGAGGACCAATCCTCTGTTGTTGTTGTTGTTCAAAACAGACAAGGGCTTTCTGCAGGCTGGCAATGAGCTGATGAGGGAAGCAGGAGAAGAAGAAAAAAGACAAAAAGGGTTTCATCAGAGGGACTATGCCTGTAGCAACTGAAGGTGAAAAAAAAGTTACTAGTTGCATCCTGCAACTCTGTGTCAGGCAGTACCTCCAGTAGCACCACGGCATTCAGAAAACAATTTGACAAAAAGCAGGAGAGAGTAGAACTACACTGATACATGGTTATTCCCCAAAGACCCTGGCTTGTGGCCTAAGGCCTAAAAACAGAGGAGATATTGTTTTGTAACTAAACTATTCTTTCTAGGGTTCTGACTTTGGTTTTGTTTTTTGTTTTTTAATGTGACAGCTTGCAAAATCAGTGTCAAAAGATGTTGCATGGATAAATTGTCTTTGAATTTCTTTTGCAACATAAGACTTCCAATAATGGAGAACTTCCCCACTTATCCTATTAAATTAAAATTACAGGAAAAAAATGCTGCTGGGAAGAAATGTCAGTGAATGGTGCATAACCCTATGGACTTCTTGTTCGTTTTGCATACTGACAGTGATTGTGACAGAAGTTGGAAGAAATTCCAGCAAACTGGCACACATCAATGACCACAGATGTTCTGCTTTGGGGCAAAGACACCTAACTATTTTGTCCATCGAGTGTGAACTTGTGTTCATGCATTCACAATACAGCCAGGTACTAAGTAAGTACAGAGCAAATAAATCAATTTCAGCTTAAAGGCAGATCCTACAAACTTTGATAGGGAAAGGCTGTGCTTATGAATACGTGGACTGTGTGCACGATCTTACCCACACAATCATCATAATACTTGCATTATGCTAGAACCTCCTGGGGACAGCATTCCAGGTGGTGGTGGCATGCTGCCCATACGGGCTTGTCCCCACATGGTGACCAGCAGCATGCCCCAGAGTCATTTCCCCCAGTGGTTACTTGTCAATGCTAAAAAGGAGACAAAGGAAGCCAGGATTCCTACAGCTTTAAGAGTTGCGTCGAAGGAAATTTAAATACATGTAGTTTTCCTGCTAGGCATGACAAGTTGCTCCTGCCTGAACTCCCCCATTTTGATATAACTATCTAGCAGGGGTGTCAAACGTAAGGCCCAGGGGCCGGAACAGGCCCATCCAGGGCTCTTATCAGGCCCTCAAGCAACTGGTGTGAGGGAGGGAACAGGAGGCTGCTCAGGGGGAGTGGGTGGAGCCACTTTGGTTGTGGCTTCAGCATGGCAGAACAACTATGTCTACAGCAGTCAAATGCAGTTCCTTATGCAGTTCCGCAGGGCCTGCAAGACGGAGCTCTTCCGCCAGGCCTTTGAGTAGGAGCCGCCGCCCTTACTATACCACCACCGCCCTGAGGAAGCATCTTAATATTGAAGAAGCCCTAAGTCGTGGGAAGTACCACTCGGAACTTCGGACCTATGATCTGCCATCTTTGGATTTATGGAGGTTATTGAGCACCATGTTTTAACTGAGGATGTTTTAAGATGTATTATATGTTTTATATTATGTTTTTATTATGGCAAGGTTCTGCCTTGCCTCTGTAAGCCGCCCTGAGCCCATCGGGGAGGGCGGGGTATAAATGTGAAAAATAAATAAATAAATAAAAAGGACTCCTTTGCTTCAGTGGCAGCCTCATTGATAAGTTTTGAGCCACCACAGCTGCATCCATGCCAGCTCCGGGTTCCAAGTCATGCTCACATGGCTCTCCACTCAGCCCAGATGGCCATGGGGATCGGCATATCATTGCAAGGGGGTGCAGACGATTCTCTGCTGGGACCTGCTGGCGGCCAGCACCACTGCCATATTTGCACACACACACACCCATGCAGCAGCTGTACTTTGGCCCATGGGGGGCATTCTTTGGCAGTTTCTTCCACACGCTGAGGGCCTAGTCCTGCCAGTGTGCACACAACTCAACGGCTGGGCCTCCCTCCCCCATGGACCACCTGGTGCATGTGGTCCTGCTCCCAAATCAGATGATCTTGCACCCTTCAGCCTAAGGCTGCATGGGGATGGCATAGCTTGCCAATGATCTCTCTCTGGAGTCCCCAGCGTTGCCCCATCATGGATTGCCCAGCAGCCTTGGCCAGAGGCGGCTGCTACCATATGGGCATTTCTGGCTTTGCTTGGCCAGGGTCCCACCATGCACATGGCTTTGGACCTGGGTACCCCAAACAAACACACTCCTGCAGGCGGGGGGCATTAGTTCAACTTGTCTTCCCAGTCCCTTTCCATGGTGCCTTGGGGGCAGAGGGAAGCTCACAACACCCAGCCACTTCAGGTTTTTACCCTGGGGTCTAGGCTCACAGTATTGGCAGCAGGAGCAGACAGAGTAAGGGGTTTGCCCCCCCCCCTCCACACAGTGCAGGAGTGTCTGACCAGTGCTGCACCACTGGTTCTCCAGTCTGCCCATTGTTAGCCAAATTGCTTAATGTATTAATAACTATGGGGAATTATTATATTTAAGAGCAACTGGCATCTGAGGGGACACAAGCCTATGTATACAGGTCCCACCTTTTCCAGTAAAACCAAGAATAAATGCAGAAACCAAGTCTTTTAGAGAAATGGATTCTTTACTGAGAGTTCTTCACAAACATACAATAAATTCAAACACACTCACAATTACACAGGCCTAAGAAATATAGTTAGAAAGGGATAGCGACATTTGCTTGAGCATGTAAAAACGTTTATTGGGTGATACTCGCCTGTCCTGAAGAGATGAAGTGATCCACAGGAAAAATGAGGAGAGTATAAAAGAATAATGGTCGTATTCTGAACCAGCAGAACATGTGACTCTGGGCAGCGCTACACCGAGAGTCAGCAGAATGGGGCAGGGTTTGGGTATGGAGAGAGAGAGAGAGAGAGAAAGTGCACATGGCAAGGCTCTTTTATGCCCTTTTGGGGCTTGGAGGTGGGCTTCACTGGCCACCTCCCTTGTGACATCCCCTTGGTACATCCCCCCTCCCTGATCCGTCCCCCTGGAAGTTTCCTAAAAAAAACTGGTTGCAGGAGAAACTGGTTTTGCAGGAGGATGGGGCAGGGTTGGGCAATGTTGAATCTAATCACTTTGCCAGTGGGCACCTTTGGAGAACAATAGCTGAGTCCGGGGTCATTGTCTCTTAATGGCTCTGGCTGATGAGTTGATGAGTTTAGCTGGGCTGGCTGATGAGTTGAGTGATGAGTCAGCCAGATAGTCCCTTAATCCACTCATGGCTGCAAAGGTTTTGTTATGCCTAAGAGTCTCTGGTGAAGGTGAAGAGGCGTGGGCTGGGGTTGCCTGCATGTTGAAGGAAAGGTTTTGCTCTCTTCAGGATTTTAAGTCCCTCTTGCTGCGGTGGCTCAAGTGGTTAAGACGCTGAACTGCAGGCTGTGGAAGGTCAGTAGTTCAGCAGTTCAAGACCCGAGTGCGCCGCATGACGGAGTGAGCTCCCGTCTCTAGTTCCAGCTCCTGCCAACCTAGCAGTTCGAAAGCAAGAAATTGCATCTAGATAAATAGGTACCACTTTGGTGGGAAGGTAACAGCGTTCTGTGCGCCTTGGTGTTTTGTCATGCCGGCCACATGACCACGGAAACGTCTTCGGACAGCGGTGGCTCTTCGGCTTTGAAATGGAAATGAGCACCGCAACCCTAGAGTCGGATTCGACTGGCTTTCGAGCAAGGGAACCTTTACCTTTACTGCAGAATATGACGTTCCTCTATAGCAAATGGCTGCTGGCTTTTGTGTGCAATTCATGTGGCTAGGGAGCTTGGCTCTCTTCCTGCTGTGCTGCGGGTAAGAGATGGCAAGGTAACCCCAGGAACCATTGGCACATCATCTCAGGAGAAGGTTTTTCCTCTGCTGGCGTGTGTCTGCAGCTGGCATCACCACACAGTTCAGTCCCTTTTTGCACACTGATGCACAGTCCAGTTTTTATCATTCATGAACTATATAAGTCCATAAGAGTGCTATACGCGCCTTGCAGGGCAACACCATGTGGGTTTTCCGCTGCACCCTCCCCCAGCCGATGGGGCCTTGCAGAGAGGATACGCCAACTCGGAGCTTACCAGCTGCTATCCTGTATAAAGTTTATATATCCGGTACCTGGCACTATGTTTTATGGCACACATGGCCCAGCCTGACAAAGTGACATTTATATCACATCTGGCCCTTGTAACAAATCAGTTCAACACCTCTGAAGGTCCAGGAGCTCCCTCTGCATCACACTGGATTGCCAGCTCTGGGTTAGGAAATACTTGGAGATTCTGGGGGTGGAGCCTGAGGTTTGTGGAGGGGAGTGGCCATTTTCTCCAGGTGAAATATGGAGAAAGCTCCGTTGCCTGGAGATCAGCTGTAATCCCAGGTCTCCAGTCACCACCTGGACTGAAGGTTGTCAACCCCCTAACATCCCATGAATGCCCATCTGACTGCCCATAAAGCTGCCTTATACTGAATCAGACCATCATCAAGATCAGTATTGTCTACTCAGACTGGCAGCAGCTCTCCAGGGTCTCAGGCAGAGGTTATCCATATTGCCTACTGGCTGGTCCTTTTAACTGGAGATGCCACGGATCAGGTCCGTAGCTACCACGGGGCCCGCCCACGGCGGTTTTTATGGGCCCCTCCCCCGATCCTCAACTCCCCCCCCCCCCGCCCCCCCCTCCCCCATCCACCCCCCCACAAACCGGTCCACCCCGACAGCGAACTAGGAACAAGTGCAAGGTAAGCGGGAAGAACCAGAAGGCGTGCCAGAATAGCAACACCCCCCCCCCCCCGAGAGTGTGTATTGATATTGAGATACATAAAACCAGTTTGGAACAGAAAGGGTTAACTATTGTGAGGTAAGGGAGAAGTCAGGGGTGGGGTTGGGGGGGGCACTGACTTCCCAGAATCCCAGCGGAGGTTGTTAATGAGCTTCCAGGGACCTGCAAGCCTCCCCGCTCCTCTGGCCCGAACAGCCCAACGCCTACTTAACTGAGAGCTCAGCCCCACCGACTTCCATGGGACTTGCTCCCCACCAGCATCCAGGAGCCCAGGCGGAGTACCGTAGGCAGCAGCCAATGTAGCCGGCCACCCACCCACAGTCTCTGCTCCTTCCCGGGGCCGCCTTCTCCTCCCACAATCTGGGAAGAAAAAGAAGAGATTGGATTTATACCCCGCCCTTCACTACCCAGGGCCGGCTCTATCACTAGGCCAGTAGCCTAGGGCACGCCGGCCCTCAGGGGCGCCAAACTGCGCCCCGTCCCCCAACCCCCCGCCGCCACCCTAACCGGGCGCCCGCCCCTCTGGCGCCCTTAGCAACTCAGGAGTGCCAGGCGGAGGTGGCCAGGGAAGCTTTTGCCAGGGAACCCGCCGGCAGCGCATGGGGGGCATGGCGCGCGGCCGGCCGTGGCTCTGCCCTTTAG
>NW_015159711.1:3042147-3059222 GCF_001447785.1 Gekko japonicus
GTGGGGCTAAGAGAGCTCTTGACAGAAACTGCTCTTTTTCAAGAACAGCTGTGCCAGAACTATGGCTTGCCCAAGGTCATCCAGCAGGTGCAAGTGAAGGAGTGGGGAATCAAACCCGGTTCTCCCAGGTTAGAGTCCGCGCACTTAACCACTACACCAAACTGGCTCTCCTCCGCACTCCATCCGCCCGCCCCGCAATCGCCGCCCATCCCCTGTTGGCTTCACAACCCCCCTGCAGGCTGCTTGGTGTTCTGACAGCATCAGCAGGTTCGCGTGACTTCTGCTGTGCTTTTCTCTCCCCGACCCTGCCAGCCTTCGTGTCTTCAGGCTTCCCTCCCTGCCCCCTTGTAATCAGCAAGAATCTGGGGGGGGGGGGGGGGGGGGGTTAAAAATTTTTGAGAGTTATAGATATTTGACAACACACACACAGGCGTAGTGCTGGTTTTCTGCAAAAGAGTGTGGAGGATCATGCACAGGAGGAGGAGGAGGAGGGGGAAAGGGAGGGGATGTTTGAAATGCCCTGCCCCATCCAGTCTTTTGGTGCCATCGAGCCTTTCGCCTGTAGAAGCGTGCAGCCAGAGGCAGGCAGCCCTGATCCCATTAAGGCAAGAATGGACTTTCACCTTCAGCTGTTCTCGCTGTCCTCCCCTCCCCCCCGGCTTTTTCACTTCGGGAACACAAAGCTTTCTCCCAAAAATCTAATTAACCAAGGCTTTATTTCTCCTGATGGCAGGCTCCCCGAGGAAAACATGCCCCCCCCCCGAGAAAAAAGTTGTTAGCTACGGGGCTGCCATGGATTGAACCTGTGGGACCTTCTGCATGCAAAGTGCAGCCTCTTCCACTGAACACAGCCCTTCCCCAAATCATTTGTTGTTGTTCAGTCGCATAGTCGAGTCCAACACTTCGCGACCCCATGGACCAGATCCCGCCAGGCCTTCCAGTCTTCCGCCGTCCTCTGAAGTTTGCTCAACTTCATGTTCGTTGCATCTATGACACTGTCTAACCATCTCATCCTTTGCCGTCCCCGTCTTCTTTGACCTTCAATCTTTCCCAGCATCAGGGTCTTCTCCAGTGAGTTACATTGCAATTATTGTACTCTTGAGGACTGGTACATATGAAGCTACTACCTTAAAGCAGACCTATCCAGTATTGTCATCTTTGAGCTGTGATGACTCTCCAGGATCTCAGGAAGGGCTGGAGTCAGTGAACCTGGGCCCTTGTGCAGACAAACCTGCGTGTTCTTCTACCCCTGAGCTACAGTGCATTTCCACAAATGAGCAGACCCTGTAGAAAAGCTGAATGTGTGAACTACCTTCAAGGGAAAGCACTGCATGCTGGATGATACAAAAGATCAGCTTCTGGTGTTCTGTCTGTGACCCAGGGGTCGTTTCATAGAAAAAGAGCTAGGGGAACTCATTAGCATAACTCATTAGCATATGCCACACCCCCTGACATCACCGGAAGTGTGTCATGAGGCCACACACCCTGACATCACCGGAAGTGTGCCATAAGGCCACACACCCCGCCCCCAACGGTCCCGGCTGCCGCCGGCGGGAGTGCACGGAAGCCCCGCGAAGGCCTTCCCTGGCCCCAGGCAGGCAGGGGTGGGGAGAGGCAGGGAGGAAGCAACTCGTCCCCTCCTTCTTCTCCTGCCTCCTCCTGGCTGAATGAGGGCCGGAAGCGGGGCGGCTGGAAGCGGGGGGCGGGGCTTCGTCATGTGCCCCGCCCCCTGCACCTCACCTGGGGGAACTGCGATCCCCAGCGATCCCCCCCGAAATGACCTCTGCTGTGACCGATGGTGGTTCACACATGCAGGTCATCACTTGTCCCATAGGCATGTGTGATTCAGAAACCGAGGCCTTTGGGGATTATTTTGCGCATGGATATTCAGCACTACAGTTAGTATATCCAATTCAGTGAAGGCTTGTATCGAATAACAACGATATGTATGGATGTATCAAAAAAGAATAAAGGTACTTTTAAAATTTGCCGCAGTGTTTATGAAGGAAAGGTAGGAAACTTTATATGTTACAGCATGAATCTGCAAGACAGATTTTTCAAATGGATTGCTGGTATAAACAATGCCATGATTTTAAAGTACATTACAAGGGTGTCAAACTGCGAGCAATTGAATGAAGGAGAGTTTAAATGAAATTTGAGAAATGCTGGAACACAGGAAGCCAAAGGAAATCCATCATAATAGTCAAAGACTCTTTAGAGCTGGGTAAAATTTATTTCAGAACAAGGGAGGCTCCTACCTAGTGAGGCTGGGGAGGTTTGATGTTATAGTTGAACTTTTCAACTTTCAGAGTGCTTTAAAAAAAAAAACCTGCATAGGATTATGTTTTATCAGAGTGCCTTCAGGTGCTTTAAAAAGCTGCATCACCAGGATTAGGGGCCTTTTTCTGGATGTGGGGAAATGGAAACACCCAGTCCTAAGGCCCTGCACTTCACAGCAAGTTCTAAGGTGGCCCATACACATCTTATTTATTTATTTTTATTTAGATGTTTTCCAACCCCCCTCCCCTGGCAAGCCAGGTTCAAAGCAGTGTAGGACATGGTCATAAAACATCACTTAAAAACAAGTTAAAACCAGTGACAGAGAGAAATGTAGCTGGAGGTGGCACAAGAAAAGCCAGTAACGCCGCTATCTCAGGGGGGGTGGGAGTACCAGGAAAGAATCATTGCTGTCCTCAACTGAATGCCTGGCGGAACATCTCTGCCTTACAGGCCCTGCAGAACTGTAGCAAGTCTTGTTGTTTGGCAGAGAGTTCCACCAGGCTGGAGCCAGGGCAGAAAAGGCCCTGGCTTTGCTCGAGGACAGCCGGATAGAACCTGAAGGGTAAAATCCAAGTGTCACCCCACCATCTTTGCTAATCAAACTGGGCTCTGCACAAACCCCAAACCATGCTCCTGCACATCTTCTGTTTGCTTCAGTGTAAGTAGGAGAATGAAACCACGAGTTGCTCTCTGTGTATCAGTTGATCTATCCATTGCTCTTTCAGCTGTACTTCATGGCACCCTGGATCTGAAGAAGAAGAGATTGGATTTATACCCCGCCCTTCACTACCCAAAGGAGTCTCAGAGTGGCTTACAAACTCCTTTCCCTTCCCCTCCCCACAACAGACACCCTGTGAGGTGGGCGGGGCTGAGAGAGCTCTGATAGAAACTGCTCTTTCTTCAAGAAGAGCTGTGCCAGGGCTATGGCTTGCCCAAGGTCATCCAGCAGGTGCAAGTGGAGGAGTGGGGAATCAAACCCGGTTCTCCCAGATTAGAGTCCGTGCACTTAACCACTACACCAAACTGCCTCCTGACTCACCTTGCCTCATGCTCGGGGCATTACTTCCAACTAAAGATGCTTACCCATGGTCTGAAAGTGCCACACTCCATTTAGTCACCAGGAATGGAAATCCATCAACCTTAATGGGGGAAAAAGTTGTGTATCTATCATCTGGATTGATTTCTCTTTGATTGATTACTATTTCCACCAGGCTCGTCTTCCTAAGATTCCCTCACACCTCTCTATCTGCTTGTAACTATAAATAACTGCTATAGATGCTATAGATGAACATGTCATGCATCTAATGAAGTGAACTCCAAATAAGGTTGGGGGTTGGAAACAGTACATCTAGCTATGTGGCCTGGCAAATCCTTCTGTCTGCTTTCTTCTTGTCTGGTCTAACCAGATTTCTAATCTCAGGGACTTTCTTCCTTCTGGCTGCCCCTCCTCTCTCTCTCCCCCCCCCCTATAGATTTCGTTATTAATTTAAAAAACACCCTTTCCTTTCTTAAATTACCAAGCTTCATGTGAACTTTATTTTAAGGCAGTCTCTACTCCACTTGCACATGGCCATCTCAAGCTAACACTGGGCAGGTGACTCGCTGCTAGAGAACCACTTCCCCTTGAAGACGCCAAGCCTTCTGGAGTGTTGTTAAACCTTCAGTCTGGACTGTTTTTAGGACCTAGATTGCAGCAAGTAGGGGGTCTGAGGGGGTGGGGGTACTATTTATAAAGTTTCAGCTGTTCGGTTGAGTCATATTGTGAATTTTAACAGAAGGCTTAAAATTGTTTTTTTTAATCTATTGTTATCCACCCACAAATCTTTTGGGATGGAGGAGGAAACAATAGATTAAAAAGTAACTTTAAAGCCTGCTATTTAAAATTCAAGTTATGATTCAAGTAAACGGACAGTATCTATTGTAAAATGGTTGCTGGTTACATGAATTTTGACTCGGCACTGTCCAGTAGTAAAGACGAGTGCCAGAATTATGCTCCCTTTAAATCCCATTGATTTCAAAGGGAGAATGAAGTACGTGTCTAAATCTCTCCCATTAAAATTAATAGGACTTAAAAGTGCTTAGCTTTGGATGGGTCGTCATACTCATAATGTATGAGAGCATTAACTTTGGTCATTTACTGTGCTTTAGTCAGATGTGTTTCTGCTGTCACAGGCCTCATTTCTGGCTAGCAACAGGTAGATGCTAAATGATTACAGGAGGCTCCATTAGCAGTAGGTTTCTGACTTGCTTGCTTGCAGCAGGCAATCCCCTGCCCTTGGTAATATGAGAAGTGGGAGGAAAACGAGGGGGGTTCAGTGGTGATGCTGTAGGCATTTCCTGAGTCTTTATGGTCTTTTAATCACAGAGATTAAAGGAAGTTCCTAGAATGTCACCTAGACATGACATCACATTCTTAAGAACATAAGAGAAGCCAATGTTGGATCAGGCCAATGGCCCATCTAGTCCAACACTCTGTCACACAGTGGCCAAAAATACCAGGTGCCATCAGGAGGTCCAGCAGTGGGGCCAGGACACTAGAAGCCCTTCCACTGTTGCCCCCCCCCCCAGCACCAAGAATACAGGGCATCACTTGCCCCAGCCTGAGAGTTCCTATCTATACCTTGTGGCTAATAATCTGAAATGCCATCCTCCCTGGGCACTGTCCTCCAACTCTCTTAGCATTTTCTGGTACAGGGATGAGATGGGAACTCTAGTTAGTAACTCTCGGAATGTCCAAAAGAGGTAGCATGCACAGTACAGGATATGGCCGGCTCCAGATTTTCTTGAAGGAGGACACATGAACACAAGAAGCTGCCTTATATGGCATCAGACCCTTGGTCCCTCAAGTTCACTTCTGTCTACTCAGACTGGCAGCAGCTCTTCAGGGCCTCAGGCAGAGGTCTTTTCCGTTCCCTACTATTTCAGGCCTTGACAAATTTTCTTCAGCTTTTGGAGCCATCCGAAAAATGTAGGAGTCAGTTTTATTTTTCAGACTTCAGGATTTTATATTATAATGACCATGCCTCATCATTATTGTTTTGAAAAAACAACAACCCTAAACTCTTCACAGGTTCTTGTCATTTTTTTAAGCTATAAGAAAAGTGTTGTAGCTCCTGAGTTGGCCACGCCCAGCAGGAGCTCATTAGCATAACAGGCCACACCCAACAGCAGAAACTCATTAGAATTGGCTAGGGTGTGTGTCCTAACATGCAAAGGAGTTCCTGCTACAAAAAAAGCCCTGGCGTTTTGACAACAAACAAGGTAAACAGAGTAAGAAGCAAAAGGTGGGTGTGGCTGGATGACCACACTTCTGGTAACATGGGGGTGTGGCCTAATATGCTGAGCTGTACTATCAGGGTGTTGCCTAATATGCTAATGCGTTTCTGCTGATGGGTATGGCCTATTATGCTAATGAGTTCCTGCTGGCCTTTTTCTACAAAAAAAGCCCTGGTAGCATATATATAAATACTAGCCTGCTTCCTGTGCTTCACTACGGTATTTAAGTTCCATAAATCCAGTTATAATACTGATTATGTGAAATTTCATATGTGACATTTGTTGTAGGAATTCTAACAGAGAAGACTGTAGTGTAAGAAATGCAGTGAGACATACATACTCCCCCCCCCCTGCTTGAAGGACCTCTCTCTAGACCACATTGGTGGTTCTGCCCTCAGGTGCTAGGATCACCAGGCTGCTGGGTGAGCTCACTCTGGAGCAGGCCACATAGAACTGTCCATTTAAGAAGCAGTCATCTGTTAAGTCAACTCCTGCTACCCTCCACGAAAGTGATGGCCTCTCTACTTGTATTCCTGGATTGTTTTGCTCATACTCGTGAGAGCCAGTTTGGTGTAGTGGTTAAGTGCGCGGACTCTAATCTGGGAGAACCGGGTTTGATTCCCCACTCCTCCACTTGCACCTGGCTGGATGACCTTGGGCAAGCCGTAGTTCTGATAAGAGCTGTTCTTGAAAAAAGAACAGTTTCTGTCAAGAGCTCACGTCTGTTAATTCAGCTCCTGCTACCTTCCACAAAAGTGATGGCCTCTCTACTTGTGTTCCTGGATTGTTTTGCTCATATGGAGACTGTGTTGTTCTGAGCACCTCAGGGTGATCTTGCTGGTACTTGGCCTGTGCAGCTCAGTGCACTGCAGGAGTACTATGTGCAAATGTCTTTGCCGCATTCCTAAATTGCATTCTCCTTGTAGCGTTGGTGTATCTGGCTCGACATTTGCCAGGAGCTTTCTTGGGGGCAGTAAGAGGTGAGAGGTGTGTGGGGGAGTTAGTGTGAGGGAGTGGTGATGTGGTGGACATTTCTTCAGGTTCATGAGGGAGGCACGCTTCAAAATGGCTTCTAGAAATGTCCTTTACTATCTCCCCATAAACATTCATACCCTGGCCCTGCTCCTACACCTCCTGGTGTTGGGGGGGATTGTATTTAAAGGCATTGGGGAGCCTGGGCCAGCAGCAGTGCTAAGGCAATTCTGCTGAGCAAACCTCCCCGGTGGCTGTAAGCATCCCCCCTCCCCATCCTACACCTGACAGGCAGCTGTCCAGTGTAGGGCGGGGAGGGGGGAGGAGTATTATAAACCACTGTGGAGGTGGGGCTGGCAGGATCACTGAGGCATTACTGCTGGGGCAGGCTCCCTCATGGCTTTAAGCACCCTGCAACCACTGCTGCACCTAACAGACAGCTGCCTGTTAGGTGTAGGAGGTGGGGGAGTGTGTTGGAAGTCATCCACTCCTGATTTCAACTGTCATTAGCTCTGTGCAGTCCCCTGTAACTGCTGGGTTTTTTTTACCTCAGAACCAGGGCCGGCCCGAGGTTTTTTGGCACCCTAGGCGGGGCTACCTTCTGACACACACACACCCCGCGCACCCACCAATGATGGGGTTGCCAACCTCCAGGCAGGGTCTGGAGAGAAGGAAGTCCAGCTGCTGAGAGTGCGCCACACACACACACACACATACACACACACACACACACACACAGAGTGGAACATACTACCTTGGGAGGTGGTAGATGCTCCTCGCCAGCCGGTGGCCTCCTCTACCACCCCCGCCAGTCCCCCAGGGAGAGGGGGTTCACAGGTCCCTGGCTCCTTCGCAGCTCCCCTCCTCCTGCCCCGGCTCCTGCTCGCACAGCTTACAGTCGGCTGGCTCCCAACCTTCCTCCCCTGCCAGCCGGCACAGGGAGGCCGCTGGATTCGCCCTCCCCCCTCAAGCCTTCTCATTCAGCCCCTTCGGAGGGTGCTGCCAGGCTGACCATCCCATTTTGTGCCATGGGCTGCTGCTGGAGGCTGGCCAAAGGTGGTAGGTCTGCAGTGCTCCTCTTGGGTGCCCCCAGCTCAGCAGCTGCTCACGGAGGCCACCAGGGAGGGCCGCTGGGGGGAGGGGGAGCTTCTGCGCAGCCCCAAGAAGAGAGCTTGGCCCCTCCCCGCCTCTCCGAAAGGGGACCCAGGCCAGGCTTGTCTCCGGACTCCTGGGACACACACTCCATGGGGGGCGGGTCCTGTTTGGCACTAGAGATGTTCACTGGCATCCCCCCCGCCGCTGCCCCCTCCCCACCCACCCCCCGGGCACTGAGGGGAGGCCCGAGGTGGGCCCGCCGGCAGTCTCTGGGGGAAGGCGGGAAGAGGCAGGGCTTCTGGGCGGTGGTCAGAGGTGGCGGCAGAGGCAGTCAGAGGCAGCAGTCAGAGGCAGTGGCGGTGGTCACCCGGTCAGGGGAGCCAGGGAGATCATGGCTTTTGGTGGGTGCTGGGGGCTTGGGGGGGCAGGTCATGTTTGGCATCCCAGGGCCGGCCCGTGCTCTAGGCGAATGCCTAGTTCACCTAGCAGGTGAGCTGGCCCTGCTCAGAACACTGAGCTCTGCAGCTGACCAATCAGAGAGTGAGGGGTGCAGAGAGGCAGCTGCCTGGAACCCGCATAGGAATCAATGGGGGGAGCACGTTTCCCCCCCTTTGACCCACTTAGGGGTCGAATTTCTAAAAATCCCTTCTTAGTGAGCACCTGCGCCATGGTAGGAGCGCTCTCCCCAAATATGGTGTCTTTAGGTCCAGCAGTTTGGCCTGGGCATTGATTTTACAGTGAGGAGACTTTCTTTTATATGTATAGATAGATGGGGTAACCCTGGCTGTCATCATAATGAAGACATAATACTGTGTGATGGGAGTGAGTGTGGCCCCAGATCAGGCTGCAGAAGTTTTTCTCCTGTGTGAAACTTTCTTAAATACAGACAATAATTTTTTTTTATTTCTCTAATGAGAAGAAAGAAAGAAAGAAAGAAAGAAAGAAAGAAAGAAAGAAAGAAAGCTGACAGGAAGCAAGTGGATTCATTTGAAATGTGGTGTTGTAGGAGAGTTTGGCTGATACTGTAGACTGCCAAAAAGACAAATAAGTGGATGTCGAGCTCATTTGTTATGAAGGCCGGATCTGACATAAAATCTGTTTTGTCGAGCTGGGTCATGTGTGCCATAAAATGTAATGTTGGGTACTGGAGATATAGACTTTATAAAGGACACAGGTAAACCCAATTAACAATATTATTTTTTATTCAAAATACAAACAATTGATTCCTAAGAGTGAAAGCAATTGATTTACTAGGAAACGCACAAAAGCCCCAATAAATGTATTTAGGTCCCGGTCACACGGACCAGATAATGCGGGGGGCGGGGGGCGGGCTGTTCGCCCCAGAGCAAAATAAAGCGTGGGTGGTCCAGGCTGAATGACCAGGTTCAGGTGACCTAGATGATGACAGGGTCCTGGCTCAGGAAGAGGGGGTCTGAACCTGGCTCTCCCAGCTCCTTCCATGCCCAGTTCTCATCCCTCCTGCATTTCCCATAGAAGTGGCAGGGCTGAGGGGAATGTCTGATGGAGAGGCTGTTGCCAAAACCTCCAAGAGGTGCTTTTTGTTTTCCAGTGACCCCTTTTCTCTCATGGGCTGAGAACAGGTAGGAGGAGAAGAGAGGTCACAGCATGCATAAAACAGCCCAGTTGCCTCCCAGTCCATGTGCTGGCCTTCCTCCTCCTCTCTGCCCTGCTGGCCCCATCCACTCTGCGTGCCTGCTCTTCCCAGCCCCCCTCACGGTCGCCATTTGGTGCATCAGTGGCAGTGCCAGCCGCTTGGCTCCAACCCCCCCCCCCCCCATGTAATGGGTTCACCAGTCCTCACTGAGCTGTGGTTGGAGGGGGGAAAAACACCATGCCTCCTCTTTCTTTGCCTTTGCCTCTGTGGCAGAATGGGCCTGCTCTGGCCTTCAGGCCCTATTCCACCCTGCCTTCCAAGGTTTTTCTCAGCACCTGGAGAGGCTTTTCTTTCATCTCGGGTAGCTTGCCACCACCACCTGACCTTTTTAGGAATAGACCGCTGGGTGGGGCAGGGCTCCCAGCTTCCCTTCCCAGTTCTGAGGCCTTGCTTCAATGTCTCCCACTGCTCATGGGGAAAATTTACTACATTGCGCATCCCTGGAGGAATAGCCACATGCCAACTGCCTGCCTTCCCCACCACTCCTTTCAAAATAGCATGTCCAATAGAGTGGAGGTCTATATGGTACAGAGAAGCATTGCCAGCATCAAAAAGTTATGAAGTATTTATTAAAGAGAAAATGTTTACAAGCATACTTTTAGCAAAGCACCAGATTAAGCAAGGGATAAAAAAAGAAATAGGTAAAAACGCAATCCTCTGTCCCTTTCTGTATACATGCCTTATCAGATGTTAAAATACAGGACAGGCTCCTTAGCTTAGGAAGTTACTGATCTCTCCAGAGTGACCATTAACTTAAAGCTTGCTCCAGCTCTTTAGGCGAGCACATGGTCAATGGCTGCAGGCCAAAGAAGCTTTTCCTGGAGATCTCCATGAATATCCTTCTTGAAGACTCTCTAGCATTTAACACCTTCAAATCTTTTTTTCCTGCTTGGGGAAGGAGGAGAGCTTGACCCATCCATTATTTCTCCTGCTACATCTATTTAGCATTTGTATGAGGGTAAGATGGAAAGCAATTGCACTGATTCCTCCCCCCGCTCATTCTCTGCCCAGAGGGGGGTGGAAACTGCACAGTGGAGGTTTTGCTCAGCTCAAACCTCCCAAGAAAAATCAATTTCTTCACAACCTCCATTCTCCCCACACTAATGTAGTTCAGCTTCTTAGCCCAGCCCCCTAGCCATTTTCTTTCTATTTCTTGACAGGTTCAACCATACAAACCTTACCCCATGCACCCACTCACCCTCCCCCCTGAGCAGCCTCCTGCCTTCCCTCCCTGGCACCAGTTGCTTGCAGGCTGACTAAGAGCCCTGGACAGTCTGGTTCTGCCTTCCCAGCCATATGTTTGACACCCTTACAATTAGGGTTGCCAGGTCTTACTCGGTTGCCAGCAGGGGTGCTTTTGCCCAGTCCCAGGATCTTTTGGTGCACATGCTTTGTGCACATGCTGCAATGATGTCACCCGGAAGTGATTTCATCATGCCAGGCACATTGTGTAAGGGATACTAAGAACATAAACATAACAACATAAGAGATGCCAGTGTTGGATCAGGCCAAAGGCCCATCCAGTCCAACACTCTGTCACACAGTGGCCAGAAATACCAGTGCCATCAGGAGGTCCACCAGTGGGGCCAGGACATTAGAAGCCCTCCCACTGTTGCCCCCCCCCAAGCACCAAGAAGACAGAGCATCCCTTGCCCCAGAGTCCCTATCTATACCTTGTGGCTAAGAGCCACTGATGGACCTCTGCTCCATATGCTTATCTAATTCCCTTTTGAAGCCGTCCATTCTTGTAGCCACCACCACTGCCTGTGGCAGTGAATTCCATGTGTGAATCACTCTTTGGGTGAAGAAGTACTTCCTCTTATCCGTTCTAACCCGACCGCTCAGCAATTTCATGGTGCCCACGAGTTCTTATATTGTGAGAAAGGGAGAAAAGTACCTCTTTCTCTACCTGCTCTATCCCATGCATAATCTTATAAACCTCAATCATGTCACTCTAGCATCTGGGGGAAAAACTCTATGGTCACCTACCTATAATCTAGACCAAATCAAGCTTGAACTCTGCCTAGAAGCTGAAATGATCAAACTTTGGTCACATATTTTTATTTTTAAAATTTTATTATCAAATGTATACCCCGCTCTCCCAGCCAGAGCCGGCTCAGGGTGGCTTACAGAAAGAATAAAACACACAATAGACAGTTTAAATAATCCTAAAACCATATAAAACATTCTAACATTAAAAGGTGCTGACATTGATGATACTAATAAATAAATACATTTTAAAAGATTTTAAAAGTTGGCGGGCAACCTTCAGTATACCATCCAAGGGGTCAGCCCATAGATCTAACCTTATGCAGCTGGCACAGGTTGTTCTGATGGCTTCAGGAGACAGGGTTCTCTGTCGAGGTGGCTCCTCCTAATTGAAGGCCTGGTGGAAGAGCTCCATCTTGCAGGCCCTGCGGAACTGCATAAGGTCCTGCAGGGCCCTGATCTCTTCTGGGAGCTCATTCCACCAGAGGGAGCTGCCATCAAGAAAGCCCTGGCCCTGGTTATTGCCAGCCTGGTGTCCTTGGATCTGGGGAGGGCCAGTCGGTTTTGGGACCCTGATCGCAGTGCTCTCTGGGGAACATGTGGGGAAAGGCTCAGGTGAGCAGACAAGGCTCACTGGAAAAGACAATAATGCAAGAAAAAGTTGAATACAGCAGGAGAAGAGGAAGACCTAACATGAGATGGATTGACTCAATCAAGGAAGCCATGGCTCTCAGTTTGCAGGACCCGAGCAAGACTAAGACAGGATGTTTTGGAGGTCATTAATTCAAAGGGTTGCCATAAGACAGAGGTGACTTGAGAGCACTTAACACACACTGCATTTCCATTCAGTCTCGGGAGTCTTTCCCTCTTAACTGGAAATGCCAAGGATTGAACTTGGAACCTTCTGTATACAATGTATGAGCTCTGCCAAAGGGCCACAGGCCCTTTCTCTGTCTGCTATACTTTCCTGGAAGTTCCTAGTTGATGCTTCATAAGCCCTGCATCAATGGCAGAGAGTTAAGGCAAAGGTTTGTGGCTTAGCGGCAGAGTGTTTGCTTTGCATGCAGAAGGTCTGAGGTTCAGTCTCTTGTCATCTTTGGTTTTGTTTTGTGTTTTTTTAATGATCAGGTGATGCTAATAGGTGACCGTAAAGACTTAGAGAGCAGCTGCCAGAGTAGACTAGATTTAGGCTCACTACTTGCCCACCCACAGCAGGAAAGCGCCCGTTCTCTGTTGCCCATAGTTGAGCACTGGAGCAGCAGGAGAAAAAAAATAGAGGGAGGTGGAACAAAAGTGCAGGGACTCCCACTCTCTAGGACTCCCCTCCAAAAGTTCCCAGGATTGCCTGATAACCCTAATTAGATCTATGGTCCGTCTGACTCAAATTAAGGTAGTTTCATGTGTTCATCTCTTTGTCCAGTATAAACAGCTGTACATGGTTTCCTGCACATTGGTTTGGCATCTTAAAAAGATGATGCATTTGAAAAGCATACATTTGCAACAGAATTTTAATGCATTGATTCAATCTCTTTTATGTCTTTTCTTATTTTTACAGTGTGCAAATATTCCTTTGGCCAAGATTAATATATAATTCCATTAAGGTTAATTAGTTGTTTTACATTCCGACAGCTACTTATCCTGCGATAATTCATGCGCGTTTTTGGCAGTGCTAGGGATTTTTAAGACTTGCACGATTTACGGGAAAGTAGCTGTCTACGTTTGAATAAATCCTTTCCTAAGATGGTTCTCGCAGCTTTTCATAAAATTGCATGTCAAGCAACACTGGCAGAGCAAAGGAGGGAAAAGTCAGATGTGGCGCCCTCTTGTGTCTTTAGACAGAATGAACAGCGTCTCTCCTAAAGAGTTACATAACCTCATCATAATCTGGGATTGGCGGTGAAAAAATATTTAAAGGTACAGCACCTTTTAAATCCTGACCCAAATCAGTGGCAATGAGAGGAGAAGCACATATGGTTAGAAACTCTATAAAAGGGGGGTTTTGAGAAGAAAAAAAGGACCGGTGTAAAGATTGTTGATAAAATTCCTCAAGTAAAAATGAGGCATTTTGGAGCATTTAGACTTCTTATGGTTTCAGATTCAGTTTGGCTGAACTGAAACCAGGGCAGTGAACAGCAAATGGGGAGCAAAACAGTTGGCAACAAAAACAATGAACAGCAGCAGCTGCCACGGTCTTGGATGTGCTGAAATGTAAGTTGAACTCAGAGGTTTTTGAAGTTTTATCAGATCACTTACTTGCAATGTTTACATACATGCTGATTCTCAGCAGAAAAAGTTCTCTAGTTATTTTTTTAAAAATCCATATTAAAAGGAACAAAAACATTCTTAAATCTAGATATTTAATTATACGTCCTGTTGCAAATTTCAGCTAATGCCTTATGATAGCTTCCTAGCATTTTTGGAATTGTGATTCGGCAAACCCCAGACTGTGTTTTTCACTCTGGATACAATCCACCCGGACACCCAAAGAGTTAGAGCCAGGGCTCAAACTAGGACATAGATAAGTGTGCGTTTTCTTGACATGTTCTGCCTGGATCTTCTTGTAAGCAGTGTTGTTTGTTCTTATATATTTTACAGCGAAGCACAGAAATGCCTGCTGTGCTGTTTCTACCACCGAGGACTTAAATCACATCAAAATAACCAGCTGAAAAGACATTCTGAAGATTTAACTCCCAGATGCTTGCCTGAATAAAGAGACTTTCACCTTTTCCAAATGGAAATGAGAAAAAGGCAAGAAAAACTCACAGAGAAGGCATTTCAGAAAATCTGGGGCCACCACAGAAAAGGCCCCGCTCATAACAGATAACAAATCAACATCTGTAACATAGCATCAGTGGATGATCTTAAAATTGAGTGGGAAGGATCATACAAGGGAAGATGCTCCCAGAGCTAATTAGGAACCAGACTGCTTTGGACTTTAATGGTGAAAGCTAGCCCTCCCCACCCCCACTTTCAATAGCAAGTTGTTTGGGACCTGATTTGGAATGGGGCCATGGGCTAAAAGGAGAGAGAGGGCTTAACTGTGAAGTTCTAAGCAGAGTTACATCCTTCTGACTCCATTGTAGTATTTTTTTACAAAATCCTTTTATTTCAGTAACTCCACTGTAGTAAATGGGTTTAGAAGGATGTACCTCTGTTTAGGATTGCACTCTAACCCCCCCCCCCCCATGCCATTACCTTGAAATGACCCTGGTATCCTATCATTTGCCACATGGGGTCAAGCGTGCACGAATTTGTATCTATGCACTGATGTACGTTTGTCACATGCTAGAGGGCTGCACAGCTGTCAGGGCGGGAGGATTGTTCTGTTATGTGGACCAAAGTCTGGTGTTGCATAGGCAACAGGGAATGGCAGAGGCAAGAACCAATCATGGTGTGGCAGGGTGGAGCAAGACCATAAGACCATAAAGCTGCCCAAGCTCAAGAAGTCCCAGAGGGAACGTACTCCAAGAAGCACTGAGGCACCCCTTCCAGCAAGTTTGCCCTTCAAATTCCCCCAGGGCTGATGTTCTTGACAACATCCATATATTAGCAGTGCAGACATGGCTTAAAAACAGAGCAGAAGCTCAGTGGAAATGCAGCCACCACCATTCCAAACACTGGCCTCCACCTGTGGGTATGATTCATGTCTGTTTCCTGGGCTACCATACACCATAGTAGTTGTTGCTGTATTTTTTCTTAAAGTGCCCAAAGCAACATGAGCAGTACCATTCACATTTAACTGCAAGGAGATAATTATGATGCAATATTAGAATAAAGCTTGCTTCTTGTAATGGTTGCTTCCTCCCCCCCACCCCCAACTCCCACTAGGGTAAAGAAATGTGAGCAACAGATGATGCTCCCAGATGTCAGCTCGGATCTCGCCTTCTAATCTGGCAACAGACTGAATCCAAAACGGTGGAGCGTTTGTGGCATGGTGGCATGGAGTTTGTCTCTGTAATTAATTTTTGTCTCCATTAATTAAAGGCACAGGGCTGTAGGCCAAGTTTAAAATATGGAGGAAACATCTTTCTCTTTCTTTGTCTTGGAGACAACCAAGACTCGCAAGAAACATAGCAACAGGATTAGCACGCATTTGTCTTTCAGGATTTCAGAAGAATCCCAGAACTGCAGGGAGTGGACTTTACAGCCATTGAGGGTCAGGTCCTTCTGACCTCAGTGGCTGGGAGCCAGCAAAGATCACGCCCAACTGGTTCTCAGTGATTACCTATGGCAAACAGAGGCCTGTATGCTCAGAGTCATTCCATCACCGATGATGGGGAAACTCTTACTGGTGTTGCCAGGACTTGCTGGCTTTATTATGACTCTGCGATTAATCTTTAGACGATTAATTACTCCATAATTAATTATTAGTTAGGTGACAGATAGCTAGGCTAGAACGGGCAGTCTGAAAATGAGGTGCTACGTAGGCAGATAGTCAGACCATCCAACCTGTAAAGGGGAGAGGGCCGGGGTAGCTCAGAGCAGCTCAACCAGGGTGTATCCTCATCTACAAGTTGTTTACACACAGGAGGCAATTCAGCATGGCTGTCATTCAGATTTATAGGACCAGCAGGAACTTAATGGCTCCTTGCATCATATAAGCTGCCAGGTGCAATACTGCCCTCTGACTTAGGGTTGCCACCTCTAGGTTGGAAGATTCCTGGAGATCTGGGGGTGGAGCCTGGGGAGGGGGGGTTTGGAGAGAGGGGGGACTTCAGCTGGGTGCAATGCTGTAGAGTCCACTCTCCAAAGCAGCTGGAGGATGGCAACCCTACCTGCAGTGGTGGCGATGAAGGACAGAAGAGAACAGGCAAGCAGGCCTGTCCCTGGTGAGCTACCGCAGAGGTGCAAAAGATCCATGGATCTCATCGCTGGAGTTTCTTGGAGCCTTATAGCATTGCTGCTCTGAAAACAGCGGGTAAGATATGCTCTAGAGTAGCTGCCAAGGGTTGCCAGCCTCCAGGTGGGGCCTGGGGATCTCCCGCTTTTACAGCTGGTCCCCAGCTGACAGAGATCAGCTCCCCTGGAGGAAATGGCCGCTTTGAAGGGTGGACTCTGTGGCATCATATCATGGTGAGGCCCCTCCCCTCCCCAGACCCCACCCCCAAAGTCTCCGGGTATTTCCCAACCCAGACGTGGCAACCCTACAGCTGCCAGCGCCTCCTGTCTATCACCCCAAGCAGTTGCTGGTGCGGCTTGCACAGAGAACTGGCCCTGCGTGAAGGGGGAAGCGCCTCCAGACTGCGCCCTATTCTGAAGGGTGACTCGGCTCCCCGGAGTCACAAAGGGTCCGGTCACACGGCTGTTTTGATCGGGATTCACTGCTGTTCCCTCTCGCATTTAAATTTGGTGATCAGACAGGCCAATCCGCCTCCCGCCCTGAAGCGGGCTCACTTGCGCAATGTCAGCGCTTCTCTGCTGCATTTTCCTGCACCTGGAAAATCAAGTATTTTCCGGGTACTTGTGCTTTAAATCCGTGATTTTGCCTATCTGGACAGCCATCTCTCCCGCAATGATTGCGACTATGTCGTCTGATTGTCCTTCCCCGCGATGAGTTGTGTTCCCCCCCCCCCGCTTCCTCCTTTGAGCGCATGCGCAATCTGGCACTGAAGCGCACAACTTTTCGCTCTCCTCTCTCTCTCCTGCCCCCCCCTTACCGGTTCCTGGGTTTCTTGGGTTTCCAGTGAGCAGGCTTCCTTCTCTGTCCCCCCTCCCTGATCCTGTGTACTTTCACCAAACCCTGCTTTCCACCCCTTCTGGTGCCAGGAAGGGGGAAGAGAATCCGACT